>NC_060954.1:46249942-46254105 GCF_022045245.1 Lucilia cuprina
TATAGTCTAGTCTATAGTCTAGTCTATAGTCTAGTCTATATTCTAGTCTATAGTCTAGACTATAGTCTAGTCTATAGTCTAGTCTATAGTCTAGTCTATAGTCTAGTCAATTGTCTAGTTTATAGTCTAGTCTATAGTCTAATCTATAGTCTAGTCAATAGTCTAGTGTATAGTTTAGTCTATAGCCTTGTATATAGTCTAGTTTATAGTCTGTTGTAAAGTCTTTTGGGTTGAAATAATAATTCAAAAATATTGCATTTTGTAGATTGGAACTTTTAGTAATTCTTAAGTAAATTATTTAGTATTTATCTAATTTAAACATTTTCTAACAGGAATCCTACTTTAAACATTGCCACATATGTTGACAAAGATATAAATGACCTTCCCCAACTAACAAAGCGATTTTTTGTTTAATGCAACTAAATACTTTTGTCTTAAAAAGTGGTGTGAATATTTTAACTTTGCAACAAGTTTCCAACATAAAATAATTTTAATAACCTTTACACTATTTCAAATGTTTTTGTTTTATATTATTTATTTAATTTGGTCTTAACAACATATTGCATCGACATACTGTACAAACGTACATAAATACATATGTGTTATATAGACAAAGATTATTTCAAACAGCAAAATGTGTTGTGTAACAAAATATTCTGTATTTCATGTAAATTGTGAAAAAAAAAAATACTAACAACCAAGAAAAACTGTCTAGTTTAGCATTTCTAAACAAAATAAAAATAACAATTTAACAATGAGCTTGAGATAAAAATAAAACTAAAAGTGAAATAAGAGGAAAAAAACTACTAAAAATAATGTTAAATTACCATGAGAGTAAATATATTGTAAACAAAAATATGCTGGTTGTGAGGTAATTCAGAAAAATAGTTAAGTTAAAAAATATAAGAAATCAAAAGTAGTTCTTAAAATATTTTTATTTGTTAAAAAATTTTATCACTTAAGAGATTAGTTTTAAGATAAAACTGTAATTAAGAAAATTAAATTCAAACCTTTATTATACAATAAGTATTATCGCTAAATCATCATACCTGTAATGAAAAAGAAACAAAAAAATTATATTAACAATGATTTACAATTTTTCTTTTTTGCTATAAAATAACAGTTTTTATACTATCAAATATTTTTTGTTTAAATAATAGGCCTCTGTCCAGCTTTTTAGATTTCTTTTGTCCACAACCCACTGACATACATATAAACTTTATTTCGTTTGAGTTGAAAGAAACATGAAAAATTCACATTTTCATGTGTCGTTAAAATGAAAAATTCCCAAATGTTTGAAACTCTTGAGATTTGCAACAGACATTTTATATGTCTTGACAAGACAAAGACATTAAATCACAATTTTTTTTTCAAAATTTTCTTATTTATTACAGTTAATACTGGTCACAGTTTTATGACCAGAAACAAGAAATCAAGAGTCTTTCAAAATAGAAAAGTACTAGCGATATTTGTGTAAAGGATATCGCATGACTTTCAACAAGACAACACTAAAGAATAGAATATAGACTAGACTTAATGCTATACTTTAGATCAGAATAAAGAATAGACTATAGACTTAAATATAGATTAGACTGTAGACTAGACTAGACCATAAACTAGCCTATATTAGAGACTATAAGCTAGACTATAGACCTGATTAGAATATAGCCTAGACTATAGACTAGACAATATACTATAAAATAGACTTAAGACTGGAATATAGACTAGGCCATAGACTAAAGTAGTTTCTATTCTAAACATTTTTATAGATTATAGCCCAGATTACAGAATAGACTATACACTAGACCAAAGACCAGACTATAGGCTAGACTATAGACTAGAATACAGACTAGACTATAGACTAGGCTATAGACTAGACTATAGACTAGACTATAGACTAGACTATAGACTAGACTATAGACTAGACTATAGACTAGACTATAGACTAGACTATAGACTAGACTATAGACTAGACTATAGACTAGACTATAGACTAGACTAGACTATAGTTAAATCTTAGTCTTATCTATAGACTACTCTATACTATATACTATACCATAGACTAGACTATTGATTACAACTAGACTCATTCAAATTAAATTTAAATTTTAGCCAACAATATCTTTTATTTAACGTCAGCAACAATCTCTATAGATTTCATTAGAAATAGTATAAATTCCTATATTCCTTGTGAAAATGAAAAGCAATTGTTTGTCTCAAAACATACTTTTGACTTTTTTATGTCAAACAAGTTTGTTGTCTAAATCTTTTTTACATTATGATGCAGTTATTATTTTTTTAAGTTTTCTTAAGTATGTGAATTTCTTCGTCTTTTGCAAACTAATGATGTAATTATGGGAATAAAAATAAAATAATATTGCATCACTTTTATACAAATATGTGTAACAGTGTATATAATAAATTAAAAATAGGAAAACATAGTTACAAAAAAAATAGGAAAACATAGTTTTTATTAATGTGGTCATTAAGATCATCTTAACGATGACCCTAAGGTAATAAAATTGTTAAATGTGTAGCACTTTCATATGTAACAATTTTCATTTGTTATGTGTGATTTTTGTTAAAATTTTCTGTTTTAATGTTTTTTTTCACCTTACAATTTGTTGAGAATTACTTTTTAAGGGGATTTTTTAATGTTATTAAGCATGTAATTACTTAATTTATGGGCTTTGTTTGGGGTTTTTAAATATGTGAGGTAATAGTAGTGGAAAATCTAAAACAATATAATGTTTAAATGACGTGCGGAAAATATAACGCGTTATTAAGAGTGAGAAATGCAATTATAAAAGTGAAAATTACTTTAATTTTTTTTTTAACTTTATAGAAATATTTTTAGTCTATAATCTAGTTTTTAGTCTACTTTAAAGTCTAGTATTTAGTCTAGCCTATAGTTTATAATGTAGTCTACAGTAAAGTCTATAGACTAGTATATAGTCTAGTCTATGGTCTGGTATGTAGTCTAGTTTATAGTCTAGTCTATAGTCTAGTCTATAGTCTAGTCTATAGTCTAGTCTATAGTCTAGTCTATAGTCTAGTCTATAGTCTAGTCTATAGTCTAGTCTATAGTCTAGTCTATAGTCTAGTCTATAGTCTAGTCTATAGTCTAGTCTATAGTCTAGTCTATAGTCTAGTCTATAGTCTAGTCTATAGTCTAGTCTATAGTCTAGTCTATAGTCTAGTCTATAGTCTAGTCTATAGTCTAGTCTATAGTATAGTCTATAGTCTAGTCTATAGTCTAGTCTTTAGTCTAGTCTATAGTCTAGTCTTTAGTCTAGTCTATAGTTTAGGCGATAGAAGCAGTTGATATCTAGTAATTAGTGAGAAATTTTCTGTGGGAAATTAATATTTTAGTAAGTTACTAAAATCTTACATTTTAAACTTGCTCAAAAAATTAATCACTTAAGCAAAACAACGTTTAGATAAACATAAATATGAAGGTTTTTTATTGAGATTTAGAGCAAACGATAAGTTCAATCAGTAGTTTCACAACAAATGTTTTATAAAAATAATTACAATAAAAAATTGTCAAGAAAACAACCTGATTACATCGACTCCAACTGGGCAGTGAATGAGTGAGTAAATGCTAATAGAATAAAACCTAGTCCCGAATAAGAAAATGCTGATAAAAAAGAAACACTTCTATAACTTGACAAAAAAAACATGACTTTTTAAGGAATTTAAACTTTTATGTTGCTTGTGGTTTTTCACCTAGCGGTTACCACCTTGTTTTGCCCAAATCCAATATCACTTTTAATTGATTATTTTTTTGTTCATACTTATCAATTGCCCACTATTTAGTTAATAAAATGAAAACTATGAAATAAATTATCATTTAAAAGTCGCCTTAAGTGTATTATATACATAGAATGTTTACTTATTTTTCGTGTAATGAAAACAAAAATGACATGACATGAAAAGTTACATGGCAATATGTATGTTTGGTATATGGCAATGATCATAATGACAACTACCTTGAAAATGTCAATCTGTTTTCAATTTTATTTTTAATATATATTTTTTTTGTATATCTTTTGTCTGAACTAGAATAAATTGAAATAAAACGAATTATTAGAATTTTTGTTTGGCACCGCCAAAAACATTAACTCACAGTAGTTGCTAAAGAATAAAAAATTTAAAAAAAA
>NC_060954.1:46254205-46255925 GCF_022045245.1 Lucilia cuprina
GACTAGACTATAGACTAGACTATAGACTAGACTATAGACTAGACTATAGACTAGACTATATACTAGACTATAGACTAGACTATAGACTAGACTATAGACTACACTATAAACTAGGCTTTAGACTAGACTATAGACTACACTATAAACTAGGCTTTAGACTAGACTATAGACTAGACTTTAGACTAGACTATAGACTAGACTTTAGACTAGACTATAGACTAGACTTTACACTAAACTGTAGATTAGACTATAGACTATACTTTAGACTAGACTATAGACTAGACCAAAAAGTAGATTAAAGACTAGACTTTATCTGGACTATTGACTAGACTGTAGACTAGGACATAGACTAGACTATAGACTTTACATTTGACTAGATTATAGACTTAAAATGTACTTTTACATTTGTCACAATAATTTTATTCCATCCAATAGTTGTTGTAAGTAATACTGCTTTAACTTTTCATTTGACAATGCAACCACATTCATATATACATATGTATGTATGTGACAGACAACATGACGCTGTTCGAACGCTTAAAATCAATAAACCATGTTAGTATGAATATTTCTTGAAATTTCATACAAATGTGTTTTTTTTATTTTTTTATTTTTTTTGATTTGGATTTTTTCAATAATTGGTATGAATTATTTAAGGCAATTGTAAGTGAATTTAATGAGCTTTAATTAAAAGTCCACATTGGTTTTAGGTTTTTATTTAAAGATTTTAATCAGCTAATAAGTAGCTAATATATGGCTTATTACAAAATGATTAACGAATGGGTGATGCTGATATTCATCTGTTTCTGTTATTGTATAGGAAATTAAGTTACTAGTTGATAGTGAGTTTTCCTAGCAATTCGATTCCGATTCCGGAAACTATGACCATTTTATTATAAAGTTATATTACTTGATCTGTAAACTAAATTAATTAGTTCTTTCAATTAAATTTCAGTTACTTAATGTTTAGTCTTAAAATTAATGAATTCTTTGGCAATCATTTAAACACCCCTTTAATCCAAAAAAAACGTACAATTTATAAAGTGAGTGCTAAATTTTGTAAATGTTTTTGGTCAAAATTGTAATAAAGTTTCTGTTTTTTTTTAATTTTTTAAAGCATTCATAACACAACATAAAAAGTTAAATACCAACAAATACCAAATAGTAAAAATTAAATAAAATGCCATATAAACATATAGTTTGCGTTAAATTTATGGTTCACAGTAGTCAAAGACTATAAACAAGAACCACGATTTTTAACAATAAAAACTAAAGCAGTTCTTAAAGCTACAATGGCTTCTGATTGTATGAAAATATAATGTAAAAAATCATATAAGATAAATAGTTGGTTGTGGTAAATATTTTGTCGGGACTACAGTAAAATCCTATAGTCCAGAATCTGAACCAATCTATAGTGTGAACTATAGTCATGTCTTTAGTCTGATCTGTAATCTTGTCTATAGTCTGGACTATATTCTTGCCTATAGTCTGGACTATAGTATTGTCTATAGTCTGTCTATAGTCTGGATTATAGTCTTGTCTATAGTGTGAACTATAGTCTTGTCTATAGTGTGGACTATAGTCTTGTCTATAGTCTGCACTATAGTCTTGTCTATAGTCTTGTCTATAGTCCGGACTTTAGTCTTGTCTATAGTTTGGACTATAGTCTTGTCTATAGTCTGGACTATAGTCTTGTCTATAGTCTGGACTATAGTCTTGT
>NC_060954.1:46256025-46262179 GCF_022045245.1 Lucilia cuprina
GTTCTAGTTCAGTTCTAGTTCCGTTCTAGTTCAGTTCTAATTCAGTTCTAGTTCAGTTCTAGTTCAGTTCTAGTTCAGTTCTAGTTCAGTTCTAGTTCAGTTCTAGTTAAACTCTTCTTCAATTCTAGTTCAGTTCTAAAAATAATTTTGCCTGTAATTAAAATTATATAAAAATTTGAAAATAACATATTTTTTCTCACAATTCAAAACACTTTTCAAACGTCAGAAGAGCCTACAGCAGTAACAACAAAATAAAAGGAAACTATAAAAATATTTTTCGCTCATATTTGCTTACATATTTAATTAATTTTTTTTTCCAAAAAAATATGTTGTAATAACGGCAGCCGCAAAAATGTATATGTCTTAATCATAATTTACCATGGCGGTATGGTAAATAGAAAATAAAATAACAATTTGCAACCTGTTTATAAAATTACCAAATAGTGTGATTTGAAAAATGACAAAAAAAAAAACAAAAGACTTAAGCTACAAACTCTTAGAGACTTCAATATGTAAATTGTTTTGGTTTTTTTTCTTAAAGTTGAATGTTTGTTATTATTATTATATTTTTTTCGCTACGGTTTTCACTTTTCCATAACATTTGACCACAATACGTATGTGTGTGTGATTTAATAATTTTATTTTTTTGTATTGCCGCGTTCTCTATTCATTTCATAAAATAATTATATTATTATTTGTTAGGTTTGAGTGTAATGTATATAATTATTAAGTGTTTATAAAATAGTTGTCGCCACTAAGGAAAATAAAATTACGCAAACTTTTAAAAACGTATGCTAAAGAAAGACATATGAAAACAAAATGTTACAAGAAAATATGAAATTAAAAAATAAAAGAAAAATGAGTTTTTAATTCAACATATCAGTCATAAGCTATGTAATAATTTGTTTATTATTAAAAAAAAATAGAAAAAAAACATGTAAGGGGTAATTATACATTTCATAAAGTGACACTGTTATGAGAATCTAACAAATTATGTAGTTGTAATAACTAAAATTGTTAGAAAATAAATGAAGTTGAGAAATAAAATGATACATTTTAAATACAAAGATTTTCTTACAAATTAAGCTCTTCTCGAAAAGCTGCTTTAAAGATGTTTTTTAACGAAAAGATTTGTTTTACAAAAGCTTTTTGTAAAGTCTTTAAAATCTACTAATATCCTTTAGAAATGGTTTAAAATTTTGTTATATTAAATGAAGCGCTAATAAAAACTTAAATAAAAAAAGCTATCTAAGCAATTAATCAAAATTTATGTTAAAGCTTTTCATTGTAAAGCATTTAAAAACATTTTCTAACATCAAAATATTACATTTATTAAAAGTTGTTTCTATTTGTAAAGCTTTATTATAAGTGTTGCAGTTCTAAAGATTTTTTTGTAAAAAAAAACAAGAAGCTTTCTTTAAACATTTCTAGTTTTTCTTATAAAGCTCTTATATAAATGTTATAAGTGTTGCAGTTCTATAGCTTTTTTTTGAAAAAAAAACAAGAAGACTTCTTTAATCATTTCTAGTTTTTCTTATAAAGCTCTTTTTCAAACGATTCATCAAACAAAAATTTGTTATTCCACAAAAGCTTTTTTCCGCGAATAGTTTTTTTAAGTAAAATTTTCAATAAATACGTCTTTATTATTTAAAAAGGGGTTTTGACCAGAAAGCTTTTTTAAAAGAATATTTGAAAAAAAACATTTTTAAGCTATTTCATTGTAAAGCTTTAAACAAAAAAAAAAACTTATTTCTCTTAGAAATTGTTTTGTGTTTTTTAAAGGAAATAAATTAAGCTTTTAAATAAATTTAAAAAAGCTTTTTTGAAACTAAATTATAATTTTCTCTTAAAAAATCTTATTTTTAAACAAATTATTCAAAAAAAAGCTTAATAAATTAAACAAATCAAAGTATTCCCTTAACAAAATTAGTTTCTAAAGAAAAATTTTCTGAAAAGCTTAATAGAATTGCTACTTTTCTAAAAGCTTTTTATCCACGAAGAGCTTTTTTTAACGGTTCCGTATCTTCAACAAAACTTTCTTTTAAAAAACTTTATGAAGAAAGAGAAAACTGTCAATAGACTAAAATGCATTAAAAAAGCTTTATTATCTTTGGAATAAATCTAATTTTATAAAAGGTTTTGCGAAGTTTTCCTTAAAAAAACAAATTCTTAAAAACGCTTTTCTAAAAGGTTTATTAGAAGTGCTACTTTTGTGAAAGCTTTTTATCCAAGTAGAGCCTTTTTCACAGTTCCGTGTCTTTAGCAAAACTTCTTTTCTTCTTAAAAACTTTTTTACAAACCAAATTTTAATTAATTTGAATATTTAAAAGCTTTATTATTTTTGAAAAAAAGAAACAATTTATAAAAAGCTTTTTTAATTTTTTTATAAAAAACGTATTTAAAAACATTTTGTTTAACCAAGGAAACTTTTTTTTTAAACTTTCAAATTCTTTTAAAAGCCTTTTCAATTTAAATTTAAAAACAAAAAGAGAAAACATTTTGATTTTATCAATGCAATCAATTTAAATGTTATAAATTTATTAAAAAGCTTTTTTTAAAGCTTTTTTACAGTTAGTTACAAAATGTTGATTATTAACTATTTACTACAAAAGTTTATTCAAAAGAGTTTTTCCTTAAACTTTTTTTAATCATGAAAACAATTCACAAAGCTTTTTGGAAGCTTTTTTGCTTTCTTAAAAACACTTTTTTTAGATTTCAAAACTCTTTTAAAGACCATTTGTTATTTACTATGTAATAGGCAATATCAAACTTAATAAGTTTTGAAGTTTATCAAAAGCTTTTTTAGTTTCAAATTTATTTAAAAAAAACAAACAATTTCTTAGAAAGCTTTTAAAAAAGTTTTCATGAAAAGCTTTTTTAGTTTGTTGTAGTTGTTCTTAAACACAAACATTTTCTTAGAAAGCTTTTGAAATGAAGTTTATCTGTTTTAAGGAAAACAATTTATAAAGATTTTGTATAGCTTTTGTTAAAGCTTATTTATATTGCTTTATTAATGCTTTTTTAACAGAAGAATAGTTTTGTGATATTTTATCAGTTTAAGTTATTTATTACCTTTTTCGTTACACTGTTAACTGTTGTGCTTTTTTTTATTTGTTTGACTAAATCTATCTGGATCAAAACTTAATGATATCCTGAGATTACTTACGACTACAGGCTTTACAATACTACATCTAAGGAGTGAGGAGGTTCAGCGCCTCTTCGACTCTACTTGACTGTTCGTATGCATATAAACAAGCCAAACGTTTCATTCAAACTTATTGACTTATATGTATATCACCGTAACCCTCTTAAACATTCCAAATTAAGTGTTAATTTTATATTACGAAATCCACTTTTTTTTCTTCGAACCAAAGCAATAAATAATAATTTTCTTAAAAGATTTTCCATAATCAAACCATAATTTTCTAAAGCATTTTATATATTTAAGTAAATTTTTTGTTAGATAAACGTTTAAAGCAATTTCCTCAACGAAAATCTATATTTGATTGGCCATATTATTAAAGCAATTTACAAATTGTAACCTATTCTTTACGGGCAAAATAAAATTATTATAAAAATTATCATACTAAAACAAGTGGAGTTAATCAAATGATAATGATCGACTTTAAAATACTTTATATTGATTTTTTTAGGAAAAAAAATTGTAGGGAAGGATGGATGGATTTGCAGCTAGATGAAGAGGTTTCATTTTTGCATTTAAACTCAATAACAAAGTACAATAACAATAGAAATCAATACAAATCCATAAAAGTTTATTGTCTGAAAAATAAAATTTTTATTATAAAACTTAAAATTTGAAATCTTTTCATTGCAATCTAAAATTTTCCACAATTGTTTGTTTATTGTAATTTTCTTAACTGACAAACTTAAAGATGTTAACTGTTAAAATATCTTCTAAAAAATATAGTTTTGTTAAATGTCAACTTTTGCCTTTAACCACAAGCGTGTCATGCACGCGTGGATTTTGCAGATAAGTTTTTTTTTTTCTTTTTTTTTTTTTTTTTGAAAAATATGCACAAACATATACCAATCACGAAATGTCATAAATATGAACTGATGATTGTCAATGACATTAGTTTTTTTTTCTTTTCGTTTTTGTATTAAGACAGCAAAAACAAGTAGGTTTGTAAAAAAAGACAAAAATAATAGATTTTTAAATTTAAAATAAATTTATTAATATTTTTTGCATTTTTTTTAAATTGAAAATTATCAGGTTTATTTTAAAGTTATTTAAATGTCACGAAAATTGTTATTTGTTTATGGTTTTCAAAAAAAAAAAAAAAATATTTTCAAAAAATTTACAAATATTATTTAAGAGTATAATTAAGAGAAAGTTTATTTCGCTTAAACTATAAAGTAACGAATGTTATGTTTACAGAAATATTTTAACAACAGTCCATAGTATTGACTATTATGTAGATCATAGACTATTTCGTAGTACAGACTATAGACTAAACATATTCGAGACTATTGACGAAACTAAATTCCAGTATAGACCAGACTGTAGTCTAGATTATGGAATATACTTTATAGCAGACTAAAGATATAGATATAGTCGAGAATATCAACAAGACTAAAGTCCAGTACAGTGGACTGTAGTCCACATTAAAGACTAGACTAAATAGCAGACTACATACTAGACTAGAGAGTGGATCATAGAACACAGTAAAAACTATAGAATATACCGTTGTAATTCGAGCAATTGACTAATCAAAATTCCTGAATATATACCAGACTGTAGTCTACACTATAGACATTAATACCAAGACTAAAGTCTAGAGTCCAGAGTAAACTATATGGCAGACTATATAATAGATTAGTGTCCGGCTTTAGACTAGACTATATAGTAGATGAAAGTCAAGACCACTAAGTACACTATAGTACAGACCACATACTAGACTATAAACTAAACTATAGTCCAGACTTTGGGCTAAATTGTTTTGCAGTCTATCGACTGCATTGAAAATAATCTAATATATAATCTTTTGTATAGTCTATGACCTAAACTACAATACAGACCGTATACTAGAATATAGATTATAGTTCAGAGTGTAAACTATTTTATAGCCCACACTATAGTGCTGGTTATATACTTGACTAAAGACTAGACTATAGTCCACACTTTACACAAGACTAAAGTCCAGACTATAGTTCATATTAAAGTCCAGTCTATGGACTATACTATAGTCCAGATTATACCCTATACTATAGTCAATACTATAGACTATAAACTAGACTATAATCCAGACTATAGACTATAGTACAGCTTAGACTATAGATTAATATTTCGTTTAGAATATGGACTAGAATATAATTTACTCCAGAATATAGACTACAATAAACTTTATTCCATATTATAGACTAGACTAGACAATTTAGTTCAGACTAGAAATATAATCCAGACTATACCCTAGACTATATTCAGAATAGACTTTAGCCAAGTCTGTAGTCCAGACTAGAGTATTGACTATAATCCAGAACTGTGGAATAAAACTGAAGTCCAGAATTTAGACTAGAATATAGGCAGACTGCAGACTAATCATTAGTTCAGGCTATACACTGAAGTAGATTTAATTCCAGACTATAGACTGGATTATATTCCTGATCAATATATTAGATTATTGTCCAGACTTAAGACTGAAGTCTAGACTCGATTATAGTTCCGGCTAAAGACTAAACATCAGTCTAGACTATAGACCAGACTATAGTCCTGACTATAGTTAATATTATAGTTAATAGACTAAGCTTTACTTCAGTCTACAAACTAGTCTTAAGTTCAGACTATATATTTGATAACAGCCCAAACTATATTTGATAACCAAACTTTAGTCCAGACTATAGACTAAACCTTAGTCCATACTATAGACTATATCTTAATCCATACCAAAGATTTGACTTTAGACTAGCCTATAGTCCAGGTCATAAGCTAGACTATACTTCAGTCTATAGACTAAACTATACTTCAGTCTATAGACTAGACTATACTTCATTCTATAGACTAGACTATACTTCATTCTATAGACTAGACTATACTCCAGTCTATAGACTAGACTATACTCCAGTCTATAGACTAGACTACACTCCAGTCTATAGACTAGACTATACTCCAGTCTATAGACTAGACTATACTCCA
>NC_060954.1:46262279-46268474 GCF_022045245.1 Lucilia cuprina
CTATAGTCTGGACTATAGTCTTGTCTATAGTCTGGACTATAGTCTTGTCTATAGTCTGGACTATAGTCTTGTCTATAGTCTGGACTATAGTCTGGACTATAGTCTTGTTTATAGTATTGACTATAGTCTTGACTATAGTCTTGCCTATAGTCTGGACTATAGTCTTGTCTATAGTCTTGACAACAGTCTAGTCTATAGTCTGAACTACAGTCTGGTCTATAGTCTGGATTAGAGTCTAGTCTATAGTCTGGACTATAGTTTTGTCTATAGTATAAAGTATAGTTTGGACCACAGTCTTTTCTATAGTCAAAAGTATAGTTTTGTCTATAGTTAAGAGTATAGTCTGCCCATCTTTTCCATGGTCTGGATTAATATGGACTTTAGCACTATCTATAGTCTAGACTTTAGTCTTATCTGTAGTTCATACTAAAGGCTTGGTGGAAGTTGCGATAATTGTCTAGATTGCTGTTTAGTTTATAGTCTGGTCAGGTATTTGGATTTAAGTCTAGGTTATAATCGGGACTACGTTCTATTTGGACTTGTCTGATCTATTGTCTGGCTTTGTCTATAGTCTTCAAAATTGTGAAATTTATAGTCTAGTCTATAGTAGTTTATCAAACCAAGTTTGGACCTTAGTCTGAACTAAATCGAATATAAGGTGTAAACTACATTTCATTGTATATAGTTTGTACTTGTGTAGGGTGTTTAATAAATATAAAATGTGATTTCTTTTCAAAACAATCATTCGACACAACGATCAGTATAACAAAAAAAGTGTCTAGTATATAAACTGTGATATAAGATATAAGTGTTATAGTTTTTTTTTTTTGTTTTGTTGATTTTTAGAAATATTTCAGTTTAAAACTTAAGATTTAAGATATTCCGTTGTAGCAATATGCTACAGCAGTAAATTTTATTTTGGTTTCCTTTAGTTTGGTCAATAAAAGCTTAAAGAAAAAAAAAAGCAAAACGAGACTAAAGTTTTTGCCAAGAATGACCCAAATTGTGGTTGTCATGTTTTGACCAATATGGTAATTATACACATACATATGTACAAATTTACAAACATTCTAACTTGTATATTTTGTGTAAAAGATCTGGCAAGTTAAAAAAGAACTATTTCCATTTAAATGAAAAGAACTAAAAAAATTTTAACTGAAACCAACAAAAAACAAATTATAGTTGTAATAATAATAATAAAAATAATTTTATTTTTGTTTTAGTTGCAAGCAAATCAAGATGGTTTGTTTCTTTTTGTCTTGATATTTAAAATGATAACAAAAATATTTTAGTATAAACTAAATATCTATGCTGCAAGGTGGTCTATACTAATACATTCTTTTAGACAATCTTTAGTTGAATTGTTTTTCATTTCAAGTTTTATTATTCTTTCAAGTTTTAGTTTAATATTTAACAATTTCTGCATGTTATTTTATTTTTTTTTTAATTTTTTATTTACTCAACTAATAAATTTATGCATATTAAATGTCAACAAAAATTCCTATGAATATAAATCCTATTAACTGCTAACTAAAGAATTCAATTTAGAAGTTTTTTTTTTTTTGGTTGTTTTTATACTTAGCTTAGAAACGTGCTTAGAGCCGTTATAATTTAGTAGAATTGCCAATATTTTTTGAAAAGTGCTAACGATTTTGTTGTACAACTAAAATCAAATTGTTGCACATGTTTTTTTAATATTTTGAGAGTTTAGCAGCAGTTATACAAGTTGTACCAGTTTTATGATTAAGTAATTGAAATTGTTAATATAAAAATTTTGTTATTTATTTTGTTGTTTTTGTATTTTTCGGTTTATAATCTTTCATTTAAATTCTGATAGTTTTAGAAATATGATCAGAGTAATGAGAAGGAAAATGTAAGACGATAGAAGGAAACATAAAGGAAATTATGGTCCTTGGTACTTAGCCAGAAAAAACTTACATTGAATAGTAATAAGTTAAAATGCTAATAAAACCTCCTTTCACTACTTCTTCATTAGCATTTTAACTCATTATTTTAACACGGTGATGTCACTGGAGTCAAATACTGACAAAGCCTTAAATAAAGGACTTCTATATCAGATTAAAAGAAAGTCATTACTCGAGTACTTCAAAGTAATGCAGATGGCAAGTAAGTCATTGAAAAGTAAGTGGTTACAGAAGTACAACGCATTTTTGCTAGGTAAGTCGACTTTTCAGCAAAATCTAAAGTATAAGCTATTAACCTACCAGACGGTACATAGTCTGGTCTAAAGTCTGAACAATAGTTTAGTCTGGAGTCTGAGTTCGGAATACTATATATAGTCTACAGTACGAAATATGGTATGGGCTATAATCTAGTCTGTAGTGTAGTCTATAGTTTAGTATAGTACTCTAGTATGTTGTATAAACAATAGGCTAGTCTAGAGTCTGGTCTATAGTCTAAACTATAGTTTAAAGTATAAACTATAGTCCAGTCTATAGTCTAAAATATAGTCTATTCTATAGTCTAAACTATAGTCTAATCTATAGTCTATACTATAGTCTAAACTATTGTCTAGTCTATAGTCTAAACTGTAGTCTAGTCTATAGTCTAAACTATAGTCTAGTCTATAGTCTAAACTATAGTCCAGTCTATAGTCTAAACTATAGTTTAGTCTATAGTCTAAACTATAGTTTTGTCTATAGTCTAAACTATAGTCTAGCCTATAGTCTAAACTAGAGTCTAGTCTATAGTTTAAACTATAGTCTAAACTATAGTCTAAACTATTGTCTAGTCTATAGTCTAAACTATAGTCTAGTCTATAGTCTAAACTATAGTCTAGTCTATAGTCTAAACTATAGTCCAGTCTATAGTCTAAACTATAGTCCAGTCTATAGTCTAAACTATAGTTTAGTCTATATACTATACTATAGTTTAGTATATATAGACGGCATAATGTTTAGTATATTGCATGAATTTTAGTCTAGTCTTTAGTCTGAACTATGAAATATTATATAGTCTAGACTGTAGTAAGTCTAAAGTCTGATTCATAGATTAGTCTGCAGTCTGGCCTATAGTCTAGTATGTAGTATGGACGATTATCTAGTCTAGACTATAGTTTAGTCTGTATTCTGTTCTTTAGTTTAGTTTGAAGTTTATGCTATAGTTTAGTTTTTAGTCTTAACTAGTCTAAAGCTTGTCTATAGTTAAGATCAGGTTTGCAACAAAAAATTGTTTAATATATTATTTTTCAATGTTCAGAAACTCAGTTCCCTGGATGTAATTCCTAAGAATTTTCCTATCAGTAATAATGAAGAATGCTATTTCCGGAATAACATCACTTCTGGCACACTTGGATGTAACTTCGACAAATGCCTGACAGTGACAAAGAAAGTACTCCAGAGTTTCTCTGTTGGTAAGAATGGTAATTTCCGAAATAACATCACTACTAGGACACTCAGATCTAACATCGACAAATGTCTGACAGTGGCAAAAAAAGTGCTGCGGAGTTTCATTACCATTATCCACATGCTCTAAATTCGACTAAATCTACACGTTGAGATGTCGTTCCTTTAAATCTATAACATTTGCCCTTAAGTTGCTGACTCCCAAGTGGCCTGGCACCCATGCTATGTAAACTTTAACTCGAGGAGAGTTTTATTCTATATATGTTATGCGATCAAACACGACGGATTATTGCGTATAACCAAAATAGACTTAGATTTAATTCTATCACCAAATCGCCCTAATTGCCTTCTGACTGTCAATGAATGTAAGTAGTAAGCCCTGAGGTATTTACTCTAATGTTCCGCTTAACAAAGACATTCTATCTGAGATCAGCCTTTTAAAGTTTTTAACATATTTTGTGTCTGGTAGGTGATCAGTCCCGTCCGATGATTGCTTGACTATGACATTCTATATGTGATCAGCGTTTTAAAAATTTCAACAAGTTTTGTGTCTGTTAGGTGATCAATGTTCGATGATTGTCATATTTTAAATATGTATCAGTGGATTGAATATCTAGTAACTTTTCAGGAGCCTTGGTTGAAGTACTACACATGGCATCTAAGCAGCTTGTACGCTGAATAAGGCAGCATGTAAACTGAACTCCCAGTAGCAGTTTGATATTAAACTTTTTGTTTGAAAACGAAGCATAAGCTAGAATTTGTCTAATTACACTTTTAGAGAGCCAATTTGTCATAGTAGGACTTTGACCTCATTTCATGCTTACAGTTTTTGTACATATCGCCCGATGTGCCTTGTTGATTCTATCCTCTGTGTGGTGTCTCCATTTTAATATTCACTCAAAGATAACGCCTAAATGATAAAAATACCTTTTTTTCTTAGACATAAAACTGGTTTAGGGATTGGATACTGAAGTACCAGTGAGTACGCTATAGAAATCATCGATGTCATCGATGTCAATTCCCACCGCCAGTTTATACAGTTTGCTATCGAAGGATTTAACTTCGGACAACTTCGTTCAAAGCGATTTTAACCGAAGGTCCTTCTCTTGTATACTCCTTTAAACCATACTGTCGCTATCCATTGCAAAGTTTCAATTAAGAAGTACGTAAGACTTATCGGTTAATAGAACTTAGGTGTCGCATAGTTAAGATACCCCGGTTTAAAAAAATTGTATTAATATTGTCTGAATCCTGAACTATAGACTTATATATTTTTGACCTGAATAAGACTCTAATAAGACTTAATTAGACCTTAATCAGACTAGAGTCTGGATAATAATATTGTCTGCATATTCCATATATTTCTGGTCTATAATCTTACAAAGTCAGGGATAATTTGTTGAATTTCCTACAAATTAAACTTAATAAACTTTCTCATGGGGTTTATCCATTTTAAAAATTAATTATCTCAAATAAAACAGTTATGTAGTTAATTTCTTTTAAACTTTCAAACGACACCTTAGTTTGCAAAGTCCATAAATTTTGTAAAATAATTTATGCAAAAATTATGTTAAAATCGAAACAAAAACGAAAGTTTACAATAATTTAAAGTTATAAACACAATTAATTAATTATGAAATTTTTTTGCAAATTTTATGCAAAAAAAAAATCATTAACATGATGACAGTATAGATCAAGCTTAGTTACAAAATTTCTATAAAAAAAAAATAGATTTGCAAAAAAAAAATTATTGACATACATTTGGGTCAAGTGTGACATAAAAACTAGTGAAAAAAACCAACTTTGCAAAAAAAATTTAATTTTGCAAATTAATTTTTTAACAATATTTAAAACTATGTATTAGCTAACACCTTTAGCAACTTGGCATAAATCTGCGCGTGTGAGAGTTAGAGTGCTATAAACTAAATTAATTTGTTTTTAAACATTTGGTTTAAAATATTTAAAATCAAATCAAACTTTTAGTGTTTTTTTTTTTGCCATAAAAAGAAGTTGTGATCATTAGTGTTTATGTGCAAAAAAGATAACCTTGTAGTTTTGTAATATAAATATTTTGCAAATATCATAAATTTTGCTAATTTTATTATTGCTTATAGATGAAATTAACAAAATTAATGCTAATTTTAAATTAAGTAAAATTCAAGGTTTATACTTTTTGAGAATTTTTCTTTTTTTTGGACATTTATTAAGGAAGTTAAATATTTTAAGGTAATATTTTTGTTGTTGCCTTAAATTTAAAAATTTAATTTACTTACTTACTTACTTAAGTTCAGTTTAATTTTTTTTATTAAATTCTAAGTTTAATTACCTGAAAAGAAAATAATAAAAATGAAATTATTAAATACAGTTAATTTACTGAAGAAAACAATCTGAAATATAATTATTACCGATTGTATAGTTTATAGGCTAAAGTCTCGTCTATAATCTGGATTATAGTCAGGACTAAAGTTTTGTTAATACCCTATAGTCTGGATAATAATCAAGTAAGTAGTCTGGATTTTAGTCTGGAATGTAATAAAGTCTTTAACTGAGCACCATAGACTGTAGTATAGTCTAGTCTATAGACTGGAGTATAGTCTAGTCTATAGACTGGAGTATAATCTAGTCTATAGACTGGAGTATAGTCTAGTCTATAGACTGGAGTATAGTTTAGTCTATAGACTGGAGTATAGTCTAGTCTATAGACTGGAGTATAGTCTAGTCTATAGACTGGAGTATAGTCTAGTCTATAGACTGGAGTATAGTCTAGTCTATAGACTGGAGTATAGTCTAGTCTATAGACTGGAGTATAGTCTAGTCTATAGACTGGAGT
>NC_060954.1:46268574-46296074 GCF_022045245.1 Lucilia cuprina
AGAACTGAACTAGAACTGAACTAGAACTGAACTAGAACTGAACTAGAACTGAACTAGAACTGAACTAGAACTGAACTAGAATTGACCTAGAACTGAACTAGAACTGAATTGAACTAAATTGGTTCTACTAAACTAAGCTTATTGTAGAACTACTTTTTCTCCTTCATTAATGCCGTTTAGACTTAAAGGAACCGCAAATATTTCTTATCCATGACTAAATACCAGAACATAATAAAGTGTATGATGAAATCCTACAATCCCACTTAATTTTTTTTGAAATATTGAAAATTAGTTCAACACTAAAATATTTTATAGATTGTGTCACACATCGTAAACATATTCGCCACTTTAGTGTATTTGTAATTAATTTTCAAATTGATTTTAATGCAATTTTAATATGTTTCCAGTTTTATCTTGATCTACTTAATAAATCTTTTTCAACTGTGTAATATGTGGCTGAATTATGAGTTTTTTTTTTTAGTTGGCTGGAATGATTTAAAGCTCGTATACTAGCTGAAATAGTAGCTTTTATTGTGCTCTCAACAAATTAAAAATATTCTATATATTTGCTGTTTATTTAATTTTTTTTTTTGCAAAAGTCTGAGATAATGATGTGAAATTTATGCCATAACGAATGCATGAGAATTAAGTTAATATGACAAAGAAAAAGATACAAAAAACAGATACAGGAAGTATATAGACAAAACAAAAAATTTTAGTGCATAAACAATATCAATATTATCAAGTTTTTTTTCAAAACAACATTGTTTTTTCTATTAATTCAATAATTAAGAAATTTAAATAATTTTTTAATTGATTTTCATGTGGAGCACACTACAGTGTTAAAAAAGGTATTTTATGTTAAAGCGATTAAATGAAAAACTCCATTCACATTATTAATCAAAATTTTGAGCGGGAATACCATAATCCGGTTTTAGTTTAAAAACTATATAAATTAAAGAGACAATTTTATAAATTGTTTGTGTTTTATAATTTATATCTTAGTTTGTCTATAAACTATTTTAATCTTCTTTCTCATGCAGAATTAATTCAGTTATCAAATATTTTGGTTTAAATATAAATATACTGAAAAAAATCTTCTTCATTTTAATTCATTAATCTTCTTTAAATTAGTTTTTCTATATTTATCATTCTAATCATTTTTGTTGTTTAACTAGTTTTACGAGTTATTATTAATTGTCATCTATTTTAATTAATTTTATTTATTTTAAATAAAATCTAGTTGCCGATCCTATTGTTGCTTAAAATAATAAATGCAATATATACTAAGTATGGCATTTATTATGCTCTTTCATACAATGCTTTTAAAATTATATTGAAATACAATATTTTCTTGAAAACTGACTTTGATTAAAAATTAAAAAAAATTGTGCTTAAAGCTGGTACATCGGCTTTTTGCATAATAAACTATAGCTAACAATTTTTATTTATAAAAATGTTTAAATGCTGGATTCAAACTCACTACAAAATTTAGCAATTCTAGTTCAGTTCAAGTTCAGTTCAAATTCAGTTCTAGTTCAGCTCTAGTTCAGTTCTAGTTCAGTTCTAGTTCAGTTCTAGCTCAGTTCTAGTTCAGTTCTAGTTCAATTCTAGTTCAGTTCTAGTTCAGTTCTAGTTCAGTTCTAGTTCAGTTCTAGTTCAGTTCTAGTTCAGTTCTAGTTCAGTTCTAGTTCAGTTCTAGTTCAGTTCTAGTTCAGTTCTAGTTCAGTTCTAGTTCAGTTCTAGTTCCAGTTCAGTTTTAGTTCAGTTCTAGTTTAGTTCTAGTTCGGTTCTAGTTCAGTTCTAGTTCTAGTTCCAGTTCAGTTTTAGTTCAGTTCTAGTTTAGTTCTAGTTCGGTTCTAGTTAAGTTCTAGTTCTGTTCTAGTTCTGTTCTAGTTCAGTTTTAGTTCAGTTCTTGTTCAGTTCTTGTTCAGTTCTTGTTCAGTTCTTGTTCAGTTCTTGTTCAGTTCTTGTTCAGTTCTTGTTCAGTTCTAGTTCAGTTCTAGTTCAGTTCTAGTTCAGTTCTAGTTCAGTTCTAGTTCAGTTCTAGTTCAGTTCTAGTTCAGTTATTGTTCAGTTACAGTTCTGTTGAGTTCATGTTCAAATAAAAATCGAATTTTCAACAGATTCAACTATTCAATCAATTAACGTTTGATTTGTTAATGGAAAATTTTAACATTTTAAATGCATAGTGTGAGAAAAATTTAATCGTGCAATAAAGATCAACATAATAGCGGCAATTATCTGTGAATTTAGTACATTTTAGTCAAGTAAAGTTTACAGTTTTTTTCTTGCCACTTGAGGCTCTTCAGCATAATTATAAATTGATTTTTGTTTCGCTGACAGTCTCCACTGTTAAGTATAGTACTTGTTTAATGTCATTCTACTTATATGCTCTATATATTTTAACCATAAGTAAGACATTATTAGTTAGTTAACAATATACTTAATAGAAGCAAAAAAGAAAAAAAAAACTGTTAACGAAATACTTAACGTAACATTTTGCTTTTGTTAATGGACAACTTACAGCAGCAGCAACAAGAAAAAAAAACAAAACAATCAACAAATGTAATATTCGTACTTTGACACAACAATAGCAACAACAAAAGAATGTGTTAATATTGCAACAGTAATAATAACAAAAAAAAAAAATCGCAGAAAAAATAGCAAAAACGACAAGTTTATAAAAAAACTAAATTTTAAGTATTAAAATGTGTACGAGAAACAAACTGATGGTGAATTGCCAACATGTTGACAACAACATACCACCGATTCATGCAACATAAAATTGAAAACAACATGTATTTCTAAGCACCAAACAAATCAACACACATTTTAACCATTAAAGAGGTTCAATATAACGATTGAAAAAAATATAAAAAAAAATATTGAATTGAAAAAAAAAGGAAAAACTTAAAGAAAAACTTAGAAAAAAATTCAATTTAAAAGTAGAGCAAATGTTTTGTAAATAGAAACTTGATTGAAATTTGAAAAGAAGAAATTGCATTATTTATGATTATTTTTTAAAATATTTTTCTGTTTTGTTCACTACAACACCAAAAGGAGAAGAAAGGGTATTAGACGATTGTGTGTTGAGTTTGAAACGCCTGGGTCGATTAAGCCATATGGCCATATCATAACTTAGTAATAAAATACAAGAAATACGCAACTTTATAAAGTTCCAATATTGATCAATGTTGTATGGTGTCATACAGTCGGACTTGTCTATCTATTTTTATTCAACTCATACTTGTTTGGTTTGTTTTATTGCAATTTTTATTGTATATTTGTAACAAAACTATAAAAACCTAAGGGTAACATTGTAATTACTTCAAATTTAACATGCCACTGGTTGTGGCAAGTTGTATGTAATAAAAACCCGCTACAAATCTTATATTTAAGGTGGAGTTGACTATTTCTTTTCAATTTGAGAAAATAATACATGTGTTTTATTTTATTAAGAAATAAAAAGTAGTAATAAATAAACAAAATAAAATAAAGTAAAATAAACAAATACCAAATTAAGGCATTTATTATTAAATAAGTGACTCTCTAACCAATAATACACCGAGTTTCCTGTAATAGTTACGCCTTTATTTTAACAACATAAACTGGCAGCCAACAACATGTTTTTCTTTTTTGTTCACTTGAAAACATTTACTTGCAACATGTACGAGTACGAAACATGTATGGAAATCCGTTTGAGAAAGTGTTTTTTGTTTAGATTTCCTTGTTAGAGCATCATTATGTAAGTAGGTTTTTAGTCAAAAGAAGACCACTTTTACCAGCTAGTGGTTTTCTGCTAAATTTAAGCGTTTATTATAACAATAACTAACACTCTTATTTAACTACATTTATCTGAGTAACAAATTTAAAAATTTTTAATTGCTTTAAACAAGTTGTACGAATTTAATTCGAGTGTTTTATGTAGTGAGACATACTAAGTATGTATAGCTTGAGCAGGCTGTAAATTGCAGTTTGTGAATAATTTGCACAAGAAAATCATAATTTCAGCTATTTCGTATTAAGAGCTAAAGCTGTCAAGAGCTAAGATTAATGCATATGGGATATGTTGTTTTAATTTTTTTTTGTATATACTTCCAGTATGTGGTACCGGAAGGATATTTGTAGTTGCGTGCAATATATTTTGTATGATCGATTTTGGGGAAAATTTGTTACGCTACATTAGTTAAAATAAATTAATTTTGAGTATTCGTAAAACAAGTTCGCGAACTGGTACAATAAAATTTGAATGGTTGCCACTAAATTTAACAACTATGTATTATGAAAATGTTTCCTTAAATATATTTCCAGTGACATTAAACCAAAACCACTCATTGTTACGACGAAGAAACTAAACTAGTACTAAACTAGAACTGAATTAGAACTGAACTAGAACTAGAACTGAACTAGAACTGAACTAGAACTGAACTAGAACTGAACTAGAACTGAACTAGAACTGAACTAGAACTGAACTAGAACTGAACTAGAACTGAACTAGAACTGAACTAGAACTGAACTAGAACTGAACTAGAACTGAACTAGAACTGAACTAGAACTGAACTAGAACTGAACTAGAACTGAACTATAACTGAACTAGAACTAGAACTGAACTAGAACTAAACTAAAACAGAACTAGAACTGAATTAGTACTGAACTAGGACTCAATTAGAATCGAGCTAAAGAAAGATTTTTGCATATCTTTTTATTTTTCTGAAATTTTATTCTAAGTTAAAGAGAGTTAAAACTTATTGTTTGTATTTGAGAATTTTTCAGAATTTTCAGAAGGAGGTTAACCTAAATTTTCTCTAGTTATTATAGCTGAAGGATAAATTCCAATATAATGAAAAATGCTAAATACACTTTCATTTCCTTGCATACAATACAAATTTATTATAACGTAACGCCCTCAATCACTGCTACCATTTATTCACCAGACTTTCAATTGTGTTTTTAATCTAAAAAAGCCATACCTTAAAAATTACCTAATAACTGTTAGTTAATATTTCAACATTTAATCTTGACCATTAAACCCATTATATATTTTTCCAATTGTCTGGCCAAATAAGCTTAATTTATCATATGAAGAAATATGACAACATATCAATATAACTTGAGCAGTCTAACAGTCGCCAACTAAAACGCTACTAAAAAGAGCATGACCTTAAAGTTCAGTTGGATTTTTCTTTAAATTTCTCTTAATATTTAATGGAATTATTTTGAATTTAATGGAATACTGTCAAGATTTTTCACGCTTCAATGTTCATGCTAACTGTTCATGATGACGATGATAATGATGACGATGTTGATGGAAAAAAATAAAGAAAATAAATAATTATTTTTATTTATAAATTTAATAATTATAAAAATAATAGTAAAATGTCATTGACTTGTTGTTTGGCTGATCTGGCACGAGTATGAGAGACATAATAGTTATTATAAGTTATTAAGAAGAAAATTGAAAATAAAAGCTGAAATAAATTTATTTAAATTTTTAATTTTTAATTTTAATAATTATTTAATAAAGCTGTTTGGTTTAAAAAAATATTCAACTTTCAACATTTTTTTTTTGAAATAAAATTTCTCCACTTTAAAGTTTTACACATGTTTTAACTATAGAAAATAAATTAATAATTTTTTTCTTTATTAAATAATTAGTTTTTTGACCTCTAGCCGCATTTCCTGTGTAAACACTCTCTAGCTTTAACATGTCTTCAACTAATTGTCATTTTGTTTTAATTATTTTGCAGAAATGAATTGAAATTTTTTATCTGACTTTTAAAACGTCTTACGAACAAAACAAGTTTATTAAAAGTAAATTTCCAGCTCATGTTAAGAAGAAAAAAAAAAGAAATTATACACTTTGTCATTTATTAGTTTAGGTGCAAAAACCAATTAAGATTAATTGTTTTGCAAGGACGTTTAAACTTCAAGGTAACCTGCACAAGACAAGTTTAAACGAGAAAATCTCAAGAGATTTTACAGCAAAGATAATCGAATGATTATTAATTATACAAACTTACTAATTGTAAGTTGTGTCTTTATACTTTTAATAATTTAGCAAAAAAAAGTTCACAGTTTTTTGTTTCACAGAATTTTATTTATTTCTCTTAGATTTACATTTGGTCTTTATGATTTTATAACTTTAGAAACATTAAAACAGCGCAAGGCAAAGAGCTCTCCTAAGAGCAATCTTAATTTCACAAGTAGTCTGTATATACATCAGCCAAAGGCAGCTATGTTTCTCTCTTTTCTCATCGCTACTTAACACCAAAGCATTCGCAAAGAGTCAATGCATCCGAAAAAATGATGTCCATTTACGTCTAAAGAACTAAATGGCTCTACTTCGTCTTTTCTCACGAATATATTCTTTGTAAACTAGGGTTAAAAAAGCGTCACTTTATACTTGTGTGAGCATATGTACGTGTAAATAAAGAGTACAACGGAGCTAATTTGACAGCTCACTGCTTTAGTGTCTTCTTTGTAAGCGAGAAATTGGACTCTTCGTAATCTATGGAATGACGTAGGTGAGCATATGTTAAAACAGCTAGTCACTAGAACGAAAGGATAGTTCGGGACTCTCTGACCGAACTGCTAATGATGTATGAGCAACAACATTTTATTAGTTTAGAGCAGTATTTGTATCTCTTTCTCCCTCTCTGACTAGTTTGATAAATAATAAGAAAGCATAAATGCTACTGAACGGGTGCACAACTGGAGCTTAGACCTCACATCGACAGGGAAGATGATGTGGTACTCACGTACCTGCCGCGTAGCTCTATCTTACGGTGGTACTTTTAAAACCACTTTGCTTAAAATTTGGGTTTAAACTACAAAATCTTGTGGGCAACTGACCACCCGTAGTACCAGATTATATGGTTCTTTGGTTAGACCCCATGTCAAATCATACAAAGGACAAGCCGAGGAGTGAAGTGACATCACAAGTTTTTAGTCCCGGCAGACTGAAGATACTGGCAGCATCTCTATACCTCCCGACTGCAATACACCAAGATCGGATCTATTATCAGAGAAACATGCGCCGTGAGTAAAAATTAGTTCTCTGATTGCATCTACAAAAGCCAAACATTTCTAATTTCACTAATATTTTCCAATAAGTGATATTAAAACAGCGCTAAGCAAAGAGCACTCTTATGAGAATTACACACACTACTGCTACTTTAAGTCAATGTAAAGCGTACAATAGAACAGTATTTTTCGGGTCTTGACATTTTATTGGAAATTTTGATAATTTTTGAATAGCAGAATTTTGCACCTGATTAGAAAGAGTGTTTAAAAATACATTTTTAGAAGAGTCGCCTGTAGGGTATTCTCCCAACATAAGTCATACCATTTTGGATCTCAAAATTAGTTCATGTTTTGTGAAAAAGTATCATAAATGTTTTTCAAACATATTGTTTATTTTTAATTTTATGTAAAACGCAAAAGCTTTTGGTTCCGAGTTTTGACCTAAAGGTATTTTTAGGTCCTTTTACTTACATGTTTAAATACTTTCAGTACATACCTGCAAAGAAAACGAATTAAATAAATTATTATTATTTATGATAAGTAAAAAAGTTGAATTAAAAAAAAAAAAAAAATTATTTTTAAAATTTGGAAGAAAAGGGCGTGGCATCTAACATAATTATCGTACTTAGAAACTATAAGAACTTTTTTTGATACATTGTACAAGTTGTTCTCAGAATAAACACATCAGTTCGGTTAGGCAGTCCATAACCTATTACCATGACTTATTACCCATAACATATTACCCCTAGCCACCTATTATCTAGATGACCAGTTATTTGAACATGTGCATGTCAATCGTCACCTCATAGATTACAAAGAGATAGAGAGAGAGACAAAAAGCTTAAGTTTTTTTAAGTGATCACCTTTTCGCATACAAATGGGAAACTGGAGTGACCATTATCTTCACCTTTCGTTACTAAAAATGGATTTGTGAGGAAAGATGAATTAAAGCCAACCAGGTGGTTATAAAATATAGTCGGGAGTGATTCAGAATTTCATCATGTTATTGTAAATTTAAAGTAGTCTAGTAATCAGTTATATAATTACTTATTTTTAGCTGAATGATAAGGGTAATGACTTAAATAACTTACTACTTGTAAACGTTGCAAGTAAAAGCTAGTGACAAGCATTAACATGTCATAAAGTTATTATGTTATTGTAAATTTTGACCCTCGAGTCATTTTGTGAAGGGATGTTTGTATGGAGGTTAGGGTCAAATGAGGCCCGATCGCTAAGATAATCGGCAGTAGACTCTTTTAAAACAAAATTTTGCCAATTTTAGTTGTTTTACTAGAACATTAGAATATGCTATCAAAAGCCCTATACAATTGTATAGGGCTCCCATACAGTCCAAGCTCCCATACAATTGTATGGGAGCTTGGACTGATTTTAACTATTTTCAGAAGGATTCATCCTTGTGTGAAATTTCATGAGAATTTCTTGAAAGTTGCAACCTCTAGCGAGAGCACAACTTTTTCATGGTTACACAGACACGGACAGACAAATGGACGGACAGACAAACAGACAGACAAACAGACAGACAAATGGACGTATTTGGGGTTACGATTGTATGGGGGCTTGGACTGATTTTAACCATTTTCAGAAGGCTTCATCCTTGTGTAAAATTTCATGCGAATTTCTTGAAAGTTGCAACCTCTAACGAGCGCACAACTTTTTCATGGTTACTCAGACACGGACAGACAAATGGACGGACAGACAGATGGATGGACAGACAGACAAATGGACGTATTTGGGGTTACGATTGTATGGGGCCTTGGGCTTATTTCAGTCATTTTCAGAAAGTTTCATCCTTGTGTAAAATTTCATGCGAATTTCTTGAAAGTTGCAACCTTTGGTTACACTGACACGGACAGACAAATGGACGGACAGACAGATGGATGGACAGACAGACAGACAGACAGACAGACAGATGGACGGACTTATTTAAAGCGACTCAGAAAGAGATTCTGAGCCCATTAGTATACAAACATCAACGCAAACTCATAATACCCTCCTGGTATTATGATTTTACCTGGTGTAGGGTAGAAAACTCAAACATTTCAAGTTTTTGCTGGGTATGATAACATTAGACAGAGATTTCAACATTTTGCCAAATGAAAATTTTGTTTTTTTTTTTTTTGTTAATCTGCTTAGAATGCAGAGGAAGTAATGACCTGATTCTTAAAAGAGAAAATTAAATATTTCACTAAACAATACTAGTTATAAGTATTTAAAGAAACTTATCTGTAATTTAATTACATTCATGATTAAAAGAGATTTTTCAAAAAAAAAAAAACAAAATTTTGTAAAACGTGACAATTTGACAGTTAATTTATTATTGACATTATTTATTTAATAATAAACATGTTAAAAAACTGTAACACAAACATTATAACATATCAATGGATAAGGATCATCAATACATATGCGAGTAGAGACTTTTACAGGTTTCATTTGGATTTGTTAAAAAAAAACAAGTAGGAAAGTATAGTCGGGCATGGCCGACCATATGATACCCTACACCATGAGTATATTTTTACAATTTTTACTTTTATAAAATTTTTATTTTTTGTAAAGAAACTTTTATGTTGAATATTACCATAATTCCAAAATATTTAAGCCATTTATTGATAAAAAACTAAAATTTCTAAATCAGGCTTTATATAGGTCAAATATGGGCCGATCCTCGGTAAATTTGGGAAAAGGATATATTTCTAAATAACAGTTAGTTTTGTTGAGTTTCATTGCGATACAAATGGTTACAAGTCAATTTTAGACGTTTAAGTCATTTTTTGAGGGGGGGTTTGTATGGGGGCTAGGGTCAAATATAGGCCGATCCTTACGAAAATCTGCAGTATCATTTATACTTATATAAAACTTATTTATGCCAATTTTTAGAGAGATAGCAGAATATTTGACGTAATTATAGCATAAAAAGTTCAAATCGGGAGGTACGGTTGTATGGGGGCTAGGTGAAATAATGGACCGATTTCAACCATTTTCAATAGGCTTCGTCCTTGTGCCAAAAAACATGCTTGGTCCAAATTTCATCAAATTATCTTGAAAATTGCGGCCTGTACCTTGCGCACAAGGTTTACATGGACAGCCAGCCAGCCAGCCGGACAGACGGACGGACGGACATGTTTTAATCGACTCAAAAAATGATTCTGAATCGATCGGTATACTTTAAGGTGGGTATTGGACCAATATTTTTGTATGTTACAAACATCAGCACAAACGTATAATACCCTCCCCACTATAGTGGTGTAGGGTATAAAAAACAGTTAAAGAAATTGAGAACATCTTAGATCTGGTCGAAATGTATACACAGACTTTTATACAATCTTAAGAATCTACCACAAAAAGTATGTTAACCAGAAAAAAATAAACTTTCTCATAAAATACAAAGAAAACAAAAACAAAATCTACTTGTTTTTAGCTATGAATTGCATTGCAACAATTAAACTTGTTTTTTTTTTTCTGTTGTTTTCATATGACATTTAAACGTTTATATATTTTTTTCGTTTTTTTTTCAACTTTTCGGATTGCTCAGTTTAAGAGCTATATATTGTTTTATCTTTAACTTTTTATTTTTTTTTTATTTTGTGTTCAAAAAATCTCTACAATGAGAGAAATAAATTGTTATACCACTTTAGAAACTTTGTTAATTAATTAAAAAAAAAAAAAAATACAAATACAAAAAGATAAAAAAATTATTTTTAACCTTGTGGTTTATAAAAAAAAGCGTTAATAACAACGAAAATAGCTTAAACAAAAAGAGAGTAGCTTTTTTTTTAAATAAAAAAAGAAAAATACAGTTGCAGATATAAAAATTTAATAAAAAAATAATGACTAATTAAAAAAATTTAGTATGTTAACGTATTGGCAACAATGGCACGTGCGTTGACGTTGTTTGCCGTTATACATTTCAATTTTAATTAAACCAAAAAGAGTATAGTTTATTTTTAATTATTAATTTATGTATTAACTGTTTATTTTTATAATAGAAATTAAATTTTGTAAATAATTTTTATATAAATTAATTAAAATTTTTTAAAAGAAAATATTTAAATTAGAATTTATGACTTGTTGAATGCAAGGGGGATCATACGCCACTTTTCTTTAAGTTTTTTGACGATCATAGATTACAATCATGGCTTTAAAGCAAACTTTTTAAAGCAAAGTGGAAGCTATGGAAATAGTACTTTATTGTAAGTACTTATTCAGTACTTACAATGACAAGTGTATCTATTATTATAACTTGAAGGGTAAGAGATCGTATGTGAATGTCGATCAAATATTCTAATCGATATTACAGCCAAATGTCTAAAACACTTTAGTTATTAGATAGAACAAAAATTTTAATATCTATTATTAAGAGCTAAACTTAGATCAGACCATTAAAGCTAATTGAAGTTATTCATTTCAAGTAAGAATTTATCGCAAATCGTACAGAATATATAATATTCCGCTCAGACAAATGTTGACTTGTTGGGGAAACTTTACCCCACCTAATTTCGATTGATATACAATACTTACTCTCTCTCTCTCCCTCTCTTTGAGATAAGGCGTATTTTACAAAGACGCATTCGAAATTTATCTCAAATTAATGACGTTTTTTTTGTAGTGAAATCCATATTTTGGCAGAAAGATGGCAAAAGGCCATAAAGAACAATCTAGTAATCCAAAAAGTAATTTCTCAACTTGGCGATTAGTCTCAAGACAAACGATCAAACAGATCACTTTTTCATACTCAATTGCCAGTAAGATCAGTATCTATCAATTGATGACTTCATAATGAAATATTGTTTTCTTTAAATTTTCTGAACTATCCGCTAAAAACGGATTCTATTCGAATATGGAATAAAAATATTAAAATAAACATCGATAGTAGGGACATCATTCGGACTATAAAAGCTAGTCCTCGAATGACACACTTCACTTAACAAGATGCTGAAGCATTCTCCAAAACTCTACTAGATTCGAAGTAATCAACATCACTTGAGATATAGACTAGCTTAAAGCTTAGTCAATGGTCTGGTCTAAGGCCTAGTCTACGGACTAGTCTAAGGCCTAGTCTTCTGACTAGTCTAAGATCTAGTCTACGGAGGCAGTATTCTATAGACTAGTTTACTGACTAGAAAATAAATAAGTCTATGGACTAAACTATAGATTTGCCAAAAAACTGGTCAAGGAACAAATGTATGCACGAATCTATGGATTAACTATCGAATAGTCTATAGACTAGTCTATGGACAAGTGTATTGACCAATCTATATACTGCTCTCTTAACTAGTCTATTGACTAGTTTATGAACTAGTCTATTGACTAGACTATTCACTAATCTATTGACAAATATATTGAATAGTCCATTGATTATTCTTTTAACCAGTCTATAGACTAATCCATTAACCACTTTCATGATTAATCTATTGATTATACTTTTGACTAGTCCATTGGCTAGAGAACTGAGTAGTTTATTGGCTAGTCTACTAACAAATCTTTTGGTTAGTCTATTGACTATTTTATTGACTAGTCTATTGCCTAGACTATTAAATAGTATATTGACTAGACTACTGACTTATCTATTGACTGGTATATTAATTATTGTTGGAATACTCTACTGACTAGACTATTGGCTATTCTACTGATTAGACTTTGGAATACTCTAGCATATGGACTTGTCTGTTGACTTGTCTGTTGATATATCCTATAACCAGTCAGTGTACTATGTCTATAGACTAGTTCGTTGGCTAGTCTATTGAGAAATTTGTTGAATAGTCTATTGATTAGTTAATTGACTGGTCCATTGACCAGTCTAGTCTTTTGACTAGCCTAAACACTAGCCCATTGATTAGTTTGTTGGCTAGTCTATTGACTACTCTCTTGACTAGTTTATTGATCAGTTTATAAGCTGGTCTATTGACCAGTCTATTGATTAGTCTATTGGCTAGCAACTGACTGGTTTATTGGTTAATCTATTGACTAATAAATTTACTATTCTATTGACAAGTCTATTTACTAGTTTGTTGGCTAGTCTATTGACTAGTAGTATGTTAACTAGTCTATGGACTCTTTTATTGACCAGTCTATGCACTAGTCTATTGACTAGTTTGGGGACTAGACTTTTGACTAGTCTATTGGCTAGTCTATTGACCAGTCTGTGGACTAGTCTATTGACAACTTTCTTGACTAATCTATTGACTACTCTCTCGACTAGCTTATTGACCAGTTTATAGGCTGGTCTATTGATTAGTCTATTGTCTAACAACTAACTAGTTAATTGGCTAATCTATTAACTAATCTATTGACTATTCTATTGGCTATTGAATAGTTTGTTGAATAGTCTATTGACTAGTGTTTTGGCTGGGCTATTGATTATTCTATTGAGCAGTTTATGTACTAATCTATAGAGTAGTCTATTGCCAAGTTGGTTGGCTAGTCTATTGAGTAGTCTATAGTCTACTCTATGAACTTGTTTATTAACTATACTATAGACTAATCTATTGGCATACTTATTGACAAGTCAGTGTACTACTTAATTGACTAGTCAATGGTGTAGTGTATCGACTTATTAGTACAAATCTACTAGTCTATGTCCTAGTTTAATACAATGATTTAATACCATCAAATATGTTACAACAGAATTATGTTTTAACAAATTTATTTAAAATTGAATAATTAAAACATTAATAAAATTTAGTTCAAGCACTGTATAATAATAAAACAAATTTCAAACAATTATCTTAAAGTTTTAAGTAAATTGACATAAACTGTATTTTATTTTAATATCAAAGATTAGTAAGATTGACAATTCGTTGCTATAATGTGATTACAGACAATAAGCATTTCTTGTAATTACAAAACTGCTCACTTAAAGCTATAACTCTAACATGGGTGGTCATTTAAAAGTTTTGTCTTATTGAGGACTCAATTAGTAACAGACAATCCAAATAAAAAACTATAAAATTTTCAAGTTATTACCAAAAAATATATAATTTAATATTAAATTTACACGCGCCATCTATATAATAAGCTTAATTTAATAGTAAATTAAGAAAATAAAAACCATTAAGATAACAACATAAAAACTCATCATCATGAAATACTGTCACTTTAAACAAACAATGATTTGTTAAAAAATAAAATAATTTTATACACTTAAGATTTAAATGATTGATACATCAAATAAAACTATTTGATATATTAAACCAATTATGTACAAATAATATATAAATATTTTCGAAAACTATATTAACATGCCTTAGTAGCCAAATGGATTAAATCCATTTTTAAAAGATACACAAATACAAAAAGCTTTCTATTTATAAAATTAAAACAATATGATAGAGTTTTTAATAAATTTAATAAAATAAAGAAAATAGAGTTAATCTATTTAACATCTCAAGTCTGTTTTGCTATAATAGTCATTAATCTTGTATTTAGCCCGCAGAGCTAAAGAAACCACAGTCATTTTTTTTTTCTTAGTTCTTCTTTGATTTAAGTTTAAATGATGAAACCACTTAATTAATCAAATAAATATATTTTTTATTAAAAAAAACTATTAAGTAATCTTTTAAAGAAATGTAATTTGTTTAAAATAAAAGTGTAAAATAACTCTGTTCTTAAGCCAGTTGGTAGAAATGAACACTTGTTAGCCAAAACTCTTGTTATTAAAACATTGTTTCATAAATTTGATAAAGTTTACTTAATTATGCAAAGTTTATATTAAAACAGCATTAGAAGGCGTAGCTGTTTATGTTTTAGCACATAAATACCTGAGTTACTTTTAATTAGTTTCTTTTTTTTCCAGAATTCTTAGCTTGTTTTACAACATTCTTGCAAATTATTGATTAAATAGTTAATCGCCAGCGTAATAATTGAAATGATTTTCTCTCAAAAAACGAGACACTTACGCAAAGTAGTACCTGTTTTATAAATGAAATTTTTGCATAAATTACGCATAATTCAAATATGTTTTTAAAGCTATGACAACAAGCGTAGACTACAGGGTACGATCACTAAGCAATTTTTCACACTAACACAACAAGAACTTTAAAAATTATATATAAAAGAGAATATTTAGTTGTAAGTGTGTGTCAATACATTGACGATAGTTTACTGTTATTTTAAAAATTTTCTCATTCTGCTTACCACTGATTTAAGAGCACTACACTAAGCTATCTTATGGACTAGGTTCAATAGACTCGTCTATAGACTAGTCTATTGAGTAGTCTCTTAGCTTTGATACGAGCTAGTGTATGGACTAGTCTGTCAGAGACTTGAATGAGAAAAATTAAAATTAGTAAATGTTGTTTTCAATGTATTGGTTTAACATATGCATACAACTATAGGTTGTATGGACTAGCCTCTGGATTAACCTTTGGACTAGTGTATAGTCCAATATTTGAACTAGTCTATAGTCGAATCTATGGACTAATCTATTATTTAATCCTTGAACTAGTCTACTACTTCATTATGGAGAAGTATACTTATGAAGTAATCTACTGACTAGTCTATGGACTAGTCTATAGACTAACCTACGGGCAAGAGTCTCAAAAACTTTGTCCATAGGCTAGACTAATCTATGAACTATTATATTAACTTTTTTATTGACTAGTCTATTAGATAATATATTGATTATTATATGGACAAGTTATGGCCTCCGGTAGGTTAGTGGTTAGTGTTCTAGTCTGGTAGACCGGAGGTGGTGAATTTGATTCCCACAGGTGGCATTGTGGCACTGGTTAAGGAGCTCACAACAGGTCCGATAGAGGCCTAGGTGAATTTCTTCGGATTTGATGTACATATAAACATCCTCCTTTAAACTAACTAACTAACAATACGGACTAGTTTATTGACTAGCCTTTGAGCTAGTCTATTGACCAGTCTATTGCCTAGTCTATTGACCAGTCTATTGACTAGTCTATTGACTACTCGATATAGAATCATGTTAACTAGTCTAAGGATTAGAATATCTATGTCTAGTCTGATAATAAGTCTCTTGACTAGACTATTATCTAGTCTATGGACCAGTGTCGATGGGCTAGCGTATGTATTGACTAGTCTATTAGTCAGTCTATGGAATTCTATATTGACTAGTCTGTAGACTATTGAGCAGTTTATGAACTAGTCTATTGACTAGTTTATTGATTAGTCTATTGTCCAATCTAAATTCAAGCCTACTGACTAATCTACGGACTCGTCTGTAGACTAATATAATAGCTAATCCATCATTAGACATTTATAGACTACGAACTATGAACCGAACTATGGACTAGTCCATTGGCTAGTCTATGAACTGGTCAATTGAATACCCTTATGACTAGTCTACTGATTAATCTATTAATCTATGGATGATTCTATTGCCTAATCTTTCTTCTTGTCTCCTGACTAGTCTATGGTATAGTGGCTAGTCTATGAACTATTTCATAGACTCGTCGAGTGTATAGCGTGTTTACTTGTCTGTCGGGTAGTGTATTAACCAATCTATGGACTAGTCTACTGATCAACCTTTGGACATGTTTATTGCTTCGTCTGTTGACGAAACTATTGACTAGTCAATTGACTGATCAGTTAACTAGTTTGTTGACTTGTCTATTGGCTGTGGACTTGTCTATGGCCTACATTATTGATAATTTTATGGACAAGTACAGAACTATACTATTACCAATCTATGAACTGGTCCATTGACTAGTCTGTTGATTAGTCTATGGATGGATTTTATTGATTAATCTATTGTCTACATTGTCCAATCTATATTCTAATCTAATTACTAATCTATAGGCTATTCTATGGACTAGTATAGTGGCTATATGGTCGATGGACTAACGTATTAAATTGTCTGTGAAATAGTCTATTAACCAATCTAGGACTAGTGTATTGATCAGGTTTTGGACTTTTTTTTATTGACTAGTTTGTGGACTAGACTATTGACTAGTCAATAGTCTATTGGTTAGTCTGTATTCTATGATTGACAAGAATCTTAACCATGATTGACTAGAATCTTAACTATGATTGACTAGAATCTTAACTACTCTATTGACTTGTCTGTGGACCTGTCTATGATGTAGTCTATGTACTTCATGATCTGTGTGTACCGATCCCCTACTTCCAGCTATTATATATGTATATCACATTTGTTTTACAACTATCTATAATTGTAACTTGTTTCTTAGTTTTTTTTTTCTATTTTTATCATTATGTATGGATTCTTTTGAAATCTTACTTTACGTCTACTAGTAGACACGTTAATAAGTGTAACTAAAATATTTAATCATTGGTTTTTTCTTATCTTTGATCCAGTTTAAATGCTGTCAAAGTGGTTTTTGCAACACCTTATAGACAGATGTGTTTTAGTCTAACGAAAATGTTGTCAAGGCAAAAAAAAAAGTGGCGACTCATTTTTTTTTAATTTAAAATAATTATTGGGTAAATAGTTTAACTAATTAAAACATGAATTAGAGGAAAATTTTTTTATATAAATATATATTTTTAATAATTTAAAAGAATTTCTCTTTTGCAAAAAAAAAAAAGTTATTGTAAAATAGTTTTGGTTTAAAGACAAAAACTTTCTTATATCTTTCGTGATAATTTGTCATAAATTATTAGTTTTTATTTAAGCAGTAATGGGCAACATGAAGATGAACGATTATAGTATAAAAATTATGCAGCGAGATTGCTGTACATGAAATGCAACTGATATGACTATAGATCTAAGATGCTAAGGACTAGACTTTTACTAGTTATAGTATTCTATGCACTAACTAGTCTGTTATTTATTGATTTTTTTTTGCTTAAAAAAAACACATTTAATTATTTACGCAACTTTTAATTTAAAATAAGAAACCAATCGAATTAAATAATTTTTTTAACGCAGTTTTTTTTAAAGCAACATTTTACTAAAAACAAGTTTTCTTAATTAAAGTAATTATTTTAAATGTTTCTATAAGCAACGAAAAATATTGACAACAAAAATTCCCATAAATTCTAATTTAAATTATTATTTCCCGTTACATAAATTTATGTTAAAATTAGATTTTTCTTTATAAAAAAAATAAAACAAAGCTTTAAAATTATTTTTATAAATCAATGGTTTTGTAAAATGAAAAAGCAAAAAAAAAAAACTTATGAATTATAAAATTATACATAATTTATACAATTTAATTGAATAACAAACAAAAATTTGAAAAATTTTTACAAAAAGTTGCAACTGGCAACTACCGGTGCTAATGGTGCTGCTGTTGAAGTTAAGAAATTATTTAAAATGAAAAGAGTAAGAATTTATTTTCGAACTTGGCCGACTCGAAAGATACCCTTTAATAGTGATTAAGTTAAAAAAAGTGGAGGCAGGGGTTTGTATAAACCTTGGTGGAAAGACTTATGTATATAAAACTAAGTTTTCAGATTTCTGTACACATACATACACAGTAAACCTAATATATAAAATTAAGAGCCCTATTTGGGGGTATGGGGGCCATTTTCAATAGGTTTAGGTCCTTGGGTTTAAATTATATTGAAAATTGCGACCTGTAGCGGGAGCACAATATTTACATGACACACAGAAGGACGGATGGACATACAGACATACAGAAGGACGGACAGACAGACAGACAGACAGACAGACAGACAGACAGACAGACAGACAGACCGACAGAAGGACGGATAGGCAGACAAACAGACATACAGAAGGACGGACAGACAGAAAGATAGAAAGATAGATAGACAGATAGATAGATAGATAGATAGATAGATAGATAGATAGATAGATAGATAGATAGATAGATAGATAGATAGATAGATAGATAGATAGATAGATAGATAGATAGATAGATAGATAGATAGATAGATAGATAGATAGATAGATAGATAGATAGATAGATAGATAGATAGATAGATAGATAGAAGAAAAGAAAAAAGAAAGTTAGAAAGAAAGAAATAAAGAAAAAACACAGACAGACAGACAGACAGACAGACAGACAGACAGACAGAGAGACATACAGAACGACAGACAGACAGATAGACAGACAGACTTAAAGAAAGAAGTAAAGGAAGAAAGAAAAAAAGAAAGACAGACTGAGAGACAAACAGGCAGACAGAGTGATTGACGGACTGACGGACAGCAGACTTACAAAGCTAAATCAATTAAAGCTGAGCGGATTGATATCAAAAATCAGCACAAACGCCTAATACCTTTCCCACTATAGTAGTGTAGGGTATTAAAAAATGCTAATGCAGAACTTGTTTACAAAAAAAAGTAGCATAAGAAACTCATAATTATCCAATGAAATGTGGAAAAGAATTATTATTAAGCATGAGTTTACAATTGTTTGCAAAGTATTTGTTAGAATTACAATATTAACTAGATACCCAGTAAAAACTTTCATTGTCAGCTAAAGGGTTAAAATGACCAAAATTTACTTACATAATAGCATTTTATGGCATTATATTAACCCTTTCACGCACAAAACTAAACCGCTGGACTTTTTGTGGATATGACTTCACAACACACCTTGTTTTGACGTATATTGATCATTTTCGATAAGAAAAAGAAAAAAATTGTGTTCAAAGGATATTACCAGGATATTAACCTTTTTAGCTTTTTTAGAAACAACCATTTAGTGTAGCTGAGAACTCAAAATAACGCTGTATATCGAGAAAAATCCTTGGACATCGGTATTCCTTATACGTTAAAGAGTTAACATTGGTGATGTCATCGGACGTATGTACTTATTTGCGATCGCTTACAAGTAATAAGAAAAATCAGTCAATGTAAATCGTAAGAACGAAAGTATATAGCTTTTTTATCTTTACGCAAAAGTTTACTTATGAATTCGAAAGTATTTTAATAACACATTACTAATAAGTTGTTATTAAGGTACTTCTAGGTAATCATAAAGATAATTAGTTGTTATTCAGAAGTATGTTAATAGGTAAGTGATTACATTTACAGGTCATTACCAAGTTAAATAAGTTTTAAACTACCGGACAGACTAGGCAAAACCATAAGTTGGTTGTTAAAAACAAGCAGACTATTGGACTTGCTTACCAAGATTATCTAAAGTCAGTGATAGTGATGTTGTTGTTGTTTTTTTAGCAATTTCATTATTCTCTATCTATTACTAAACAATCGCTTACAAGTAATTAGAAAAATCAGTCAATGTAAATCATTGGAAAAACATCTACAGCTCTGTATTTTCACACAGAATCTTACTAATGCATTACAAAGTTTTTTATATAAAACATTATTAATAAGACATTATTTAAGTACTTCTATGTAATCAGATAGATAAGTAGTTGTTAATCTGGTAGACCGTACCTGGTGGGTTCGATTCCCACCTGAGGCACTGGTTAAGGATCGCACATTAGGCTCTACGTGTATTTCTTCGGTTTTGGCGTAATTGCAAGTCATTACCAAGTTTTTGCTGGACAGTAAATAAGATTTAAACAACAAATCAAAACCATATGGTGCTTGTATAAAACCACCAGACTACTACCACTAATTATTGTTGTAGTTTTTTTTAGCAATTTCATCATTCTCAATGACATTATTAATAAGACGTTATTTAAGTACTTCTATGTAATCAAAAAAATAAGTTATAGTTATTAAAAAGTATGTACCTATTAACATGTGAGTGATTACAATTGCAAATCATTACCAAGTTTTGAACTACAAATTTCCCGCACAGAGAAATCAAACCCCAAAAGTTTGTTGTAGAAAACCAAGAAAACTATTGCACTTGCCTATTAGGATGATCTAAAGTCAAAGATCCTGATGTTGTTGTTGTTGTTTTTTAACAATTTCATTATTCTCCATCTTTTACTAAACAATCGCTTACAAGTAATTAGAAAAATTAGTCAATTTAAACCGTTGAACGCAGAAGTTGACTGATGACTAAAAGAGTATTAATATAACACATTATTAATAAGATGTTATTAAAGTATTTCCATGTAATCAGCTAGATATGTAGTAGTCATTGAAAAGTATGCTAATAGGTAAGTGGTTACAAGTTTTTGCTGGGTAACCTGCATGGGTAAAACAATTCGAAACAAATTTCCTGGACAGACAAGTTTAAAACCGAAAAGTTAGTTGTTGGAAAACCACCAGATTATTGCACTTGCCTATCAGGATGATCTAAAGTCAATGATCCTGGTAAATTGTTGTTGTTTTGTTCATTATTCTCAATCTTCTTCAAATTTCATGCACAATTTTTTTTTAATTAAAAAAAAAACTCATTAATTCATGTAGTCGTTAGTTAATACAATATAAGTGACAACTTATTATATATTTTTTTGTAAAAGAAAATAAAATTATATAAATAAAATGAAAGTTTTCAAAGTTTTCGTTTTTCTTATACACACACACACACACATACACTCACACACATTTTTCAATTGATATGATAGTGAGTGAATTGTGTATTGAAAACAAATGATAAACAATACAAAACTATAGTAATATTTATTTATTTTCTTTTTATATAAATGAAAAAAATTGTTTTTATTTTATTTTTAATACAAAAGTTCATAAACGTTTTTTATTTCCCTGCAGGAAATGGAACTAGTACCAAACTAGTATTTAACTAGTACCAAAGTCACCAGTACTAGTTCCCAACTGTAAACTTTCCTATACCATCATAATGCTCAAATTAACATTGAGTGTGTTTGAAAAATTACTAGTACCATTAGTTCTAGACTTATACTAATACACTTGGACCCAATTGGGTTTTTTAGAACCAGTTTGATACTAGTTCTAATATTCTGAAATAATCGCCATAATTGGTGGTTTTGTTCTTTTGCAATCCTCCTGCACAATTACAAGTGAAAATTACTACACAACTAGTTTTTTATACGGTTTTATTTCTAAAAAAAAATACTATAAAAATGTTGTAAATACATTTACCTATCAATTCAATATGAAAGCTTGAAGAAATTCTTGTTCTATCCGTTCACAACGTTGATATCATTCCATTCAGGAACACATATCCGGTTCGTTATAAAAACTTTCGCTGAACGATAAAACAGATATTAAATATTAAGCAGTTTTTAAATTTTTAAGACGTACTTACATAGGGATTTGCTTGCAACCGGATCTTAATTTGCATGCACAATTTATTCTCTCATTTGAAGGGATATGTTTGAAAATATTGGTTTTATGCAAAATGTTTCAAAATTATATTTTAAGAATTTAAAAAAAAATTTTTTCCAATAAATGTCAAATAAAAATCAGTCTACAAGTGGAGCCATTCAACAACTCCTAGTACTAGTATTTTTCCATATAAACTCTAACCCAATTTGTACTAGTGTCTGTTGTTCTAGTAATAGTACTAGTGGCATTAAGACAATTATCTCTTCATTTCCTGCAGGGTTTGTTGTTTTTCGTATTATTATTATTATTATTATTTTGCTGGCATTATTGAACTTTTGTGGCATTGTCTGCCGTGTAGTTTTTTTTTTTTCTTTTTTCAATTTTTTTGGTGAAAAGTTAATTTTATAAAAGATTGTTTTGAAATTTTATAATTTAAATATTTATAATTTTTGTTAATAAATTATAGAAACTTATATAAAGTATTTTAAAAGGAGTTTAGTTAGAGGGCGAAAGGTAGCTTATTTAAAATATTTTAAATTTAAAGCTCTTTAGCATAGCTTTCATTTGATGTATACATAATTTTCTAATGTGACTTAAATACCAAAATATTTAACTTTTAAGATCACAAAAGAAGTTGTTGATTAAATAGGATTAAATACAATTATCTTCAATCGTTTTCAAATACTCTTAAATAATCCAGTAACATGGTGATGTCATCGAACGTAAGTACTTATTCAATAAGTAAGTAAGTACTTATGTCAATGTAAATTGTAAGAACGAAAGAATATAGCTTTTATATCTTTACGCAAAAGTTTACTAAATGAATTTGAAAGTATTTATATAACACATTATTAATAAGATATTATTAAACTACTTCTATGTAATCAGTAAGATAAGTAGTTGTTATTGAGAAGTATGTTAATAAGTAAGTGATTACAATTGCAAGTCATTAGCAAGTTTTGAACAACCGGTTAGACATGTCAAAGCGATAAGTTGATTGTAGAAAACAAGCAGACTATTACACTTGCTTACCCAGAGGATCTAGAGTAAATGATCCTGGTGTTGTTGTTGTTCTTTTATCAATTTCATTATTATCTATCCTTTACTAAACAATCACATACAAGTAATTAGAAAAATCGGAAAAACGTATACAGCTTCTATATCTTCACACAGAAGCTGACTAATGAAGTAGAATGCATAAAATATTATTAATAAGACATTATTTAAGTACTTCTATGTAATCGGAAAGTCAAGTAGTTGTTATTGATAAGTATGTTAATAGGTAAGTGATTACAATTACAAGTCATTACCAAGTTTTTGCTGGGTAGTAAATAAGGTATAAACTACAAACTAAACCATAACCATTACATGAGGGCTAGTACATGGACTAATCTGGGGAAAGGTGTAAGAAATTCTAAAATATTAAATTAGCTAGTCTTTAGTCCAGTTTACTGACTTATCTGTAGATTATTCTAGAGACTGTCTAGCGAGTACTACATAGACTTATCTATGGACTAGTCCATGAACTTGTCATCCATGAGCTAGTACATGAACTAAACTATGAAAAAGTGTATTGATTAGACTATGAAATAGTGTATTGGCTACTTATTGGACTAGTCTACTAATTATTCTATACACTAATCTATTGACTTTTAGTTTATGGACTAATCTCTTAACTAGTCAATGAAAAAGTCTATCAATCAGTTACTAGTTTATTGGCTTATCTATGAATTATCTGTGAACATGTCTATGATCTAGTCTCTTGACAAATGTATGAATCTTGTAAAATTTTCGAGCAAATCAGTATTGGAATATTTTTCCTCTATCACAGCCCATAAGAGTACTTAACATTAGACACATGGTATTCTTTTGTTGTTAATTTAAAAGTTGATACCATGCTTTACTCTTTAAATCCTTCGTGAAAAGCTTAAGTTTGTGATTCCGCTTGTAATCTTTAATTGGTCGTTGCTCTATAAAGTATATACTCAGCATAAACTTGGTAATGACTTGCAATTGTAATCACTTATATAATAACATACTTTTGAGTGATTACTACATTTCACTGTGATTACATAAAATTACTTTAATGACGTCTTATTAATAATATGTCATATAAAACTTTCTTACTCATTAGTCAATTTCTGAGTGATGCTATGGAAGCTGTTTTTCTCAAAATATACATTGACTAATTTTTCTAATTACTTGTAAGCGATTGTTAAGTAGAAGATTGAGAATGATGAGATTGCAAAGAAACAAAGAATAATATATGAGAATTTTAGAATTTAGATAATCGTGATAGGCAAGTGCAATAGCACTTACATTTTTTTAATTTTTTTTTAAGAATAAACTTTAAAAAAAATGTTTCTCCTTAATTTATATTTTTTAAAAAAACTTTAATTCTAGTTCTTTTATTTAATTATATTTACATATTTTTAAAATTTCATTTCAATTTCTTAACAAAAACTACAATACAAAAGTTATTGCTCTTGTTTCTTAAGTCTTTTGTTTGCTTGACAAAATATTCTTTGAATTGGTCAAAGTAGACATACTTTTAAGAAATAAAAGAACCTAATTTTATCACAAAAGCCTTAACTTATTGATAAGATAAAAATATGCTTTAAATTTTAAATATGTAACTTCAAACGTAAGTACACTTGAAACAACAAGAATTTTGGAACAATTTGAGAATTCATTTTCGAAATCCATGTGTCTGCTGCTTTAAAATTTACTTCTTCTTTAAGTTGTTCTAATATTTATGCGGTTAAGAGTGTTAATTGCATATTTTTATGAAAATACGGAAAATTTCTTTAGTTTTCTGCAGGATTTTTTGTAATTATTCTATTATGAACTTTAAGCTTTGGTTATTAAGACGAAATTTGTATTTTAATCACAATTTCTGTAAGCAAAAAGGTAAACAAATATTTTCTCTAATAAAACTTTATAGTTATACCCTACACCACTTTAGTGAGTATACCAATTGGCTTAGAATCATATTCTGAGTCGGTTAAGCTATATCTGTCTGTCCGTCCGTCTGACTGGCTGTCCATGTAAACCTTGTGAGCAAGGTACAGTTCGTAATTTTCAAGATAATTGGATGAAATTTGGCACACCTCTTTTTTTTGGCCCAAGGACGAAGCCTATTGAATATGGATAAAATTGGTCCATTATATCGCCTAGCCCCCATACAACCGTACTCCCCGAATGGGGCCTTTGGGCTCATTATTAAGTTAAATGTTATTTTATGTCAACAAAAGTCTGCAAAACTTAGTTTTATAGAACGTTTAATAACATTACCGATTTTGGTAATGATCGGGCCTCATTTGACCCTAGCCCCCATACAAACTCCCTACAGAAAATGACTTGAAGGTAAAAAATCACCTATAAACACTAATAACACTTTTAAATTCTACATCAGTAACTTTAAAGTAGACGTGAATTCCTCTACCAACATTTATAAGGATAGGACCATAATTATGTTTTAAATAACAATTTGTCAAAAAAAATCTTAATGTTTTTGACAAGTAGCTGTCTTAAGTCTTTTGTTTTAGTTTACAGAATTCCTTTGCTTATTTCGTTGAAGAGAATTGGTTAAAGAATTATGAGTTTTATTTCAAAATTTTAGGGTTTTTTGTAACAATTTTAATTTGTTTTAGTTTATTTTTCTAATTTAGTTAAAATCATGTAGGTGTCTTAAGTCTTTTGTTTTAGTTAAAGATTTTTTGTTTAAAAGACAAGAATTAACTGAGTTTGTTTAATTATGTATTAAATAAACAATTAAGTATTTTAAAAATTTAACATTTTGCTTAGGAAATCTAAAACTTTTTGACAAGTAGTTGTCTTAAGTCTTTTGTTTAGTTTACAAAATTTCTTTGCTTAACTTATTGTTAAAAACATTATGAGTTTCATTTAAAGTTTATAGAGTTTTTCCTGCAACAATTACAATTTCTTTTAGTTTCTTAAGTCTTTTGTTTTTTTTTAACACTTTTTAAATTTCCTTTATTAAAAAGAGTCCTTTTTAAAGATTTTAAAGATTTTTTGTGGTTTAACAAACACTTTTTTGTTAAAGTCCTTTTTTAATGTTTTTAAAGGATATTTTTTCAAATTTGATTTTGATTTTTTTAATATTTAATTTATTTAATATTTTTTTTTTAATTTTCTTTAAAGGATTTTTTAATTAAAACACTTTTTTGGTTGAAAACTTATTGTTTTTTGAAGTTTGTTGTTGTAGTTTTTTTTTTACCTTTTAAACGTTGCGGCTGTTGTCCTGCTACACGCACTGCTGCTGTTAATTGTAAATCCACAAATAATAAAAAGGACACTGCTAGCAGTAGATTTATTTTCCACTTTACCGACATTTTGGTTTTTAAAACAATCCTTTTGAATTTTATTTTTTAAATTTTTTTTTTCGCAATTTTCAACAGAAAACACTTTGAATTTATTTTTTTATAATTTTTGGAAAATATTTTTTTTCTTCACTTTTCCAATTAAAAACACTTTTCCAGTATAAGTATATTTATGGCTTTTTCTGGTTTTACAAAAGAAAAATAAAATTATTACAAATATTTCGCAAAAGCAAACAATAAAACAGTTGCAGTTTAATTATGAAACTAGTTAATTTTCAACAGTGTTGTAGTGACTATAGTTGGTTATTATTATTATTATTAATATTATTATTAATAATAAAAATGGTTAAAAGAAAATTTATGCAGTTAACCATTCAAGTTGAAAAATTTTAATTACAAAATTTTTTTGTGTTTTTTTTCAATTTTTTTTCGTTTTTTTTTTAGTTTTCAACAATTTTTTTTCTCAATAATTTGTTTTAGCTAATTTTTTAAAAACAACAACAATGTTACAAAAAAAAAATTAATTGTATTTATAATCCAATATGTGTAGAAGAAAACGCCAGACGACGGTTTTTCAGCTTATCCAGAGAACGAAATTCGCGCCCCGCGTTTAAGCACCAAACTGAATTCCAAACGCTAAACGAACGGATATATAAAACCTTCTGAATGAACCTCCAAAATAACGAACTGAAGCAAACCATCAACCATCGAAGTGTATGTAAAAACGTTAGAGCTCTAGCTAACAGTCTAATAATGACCAAACTGCAGTTGAGTTGTTGAGTAAAGTTGTGTGTGTTGAGGCTGACGATGCCACAGCAGTTAGCAAGCGTAGCAGCAACAGCGTTAGCAGTAATAAAATCAGAGTAACAGTAACGGATACATTGGTTTTTATTTCTTTTTTATTATTTTATACGCAAAAACAATAACAACAAGACAACTGCTACAAAAACAATAATAAAATGAAAAAAAAAAAAACTCACAAAACTCTACAGTCTTGTTGTAGTCAAGATACAAAGAAAATGAATCACAAAAAAAAAACACAC
>NC_060954.1:46301074-46303464 GCF_022045245.1 Lucilia cuprina
AAAATGTCAAAGAAGTCGAAAAAAAGTAGAAAAAGTCGGAAAAAGTTAAAATCTCGAAAATAGTAGAAAAAAAGCCAAAAATAGTCGAAAATTTTAAAGTAAAAAAGTCGAAAATAGTCAAAAAGTTTAAAAGAGTAGAAATGTCGAAAAGTCGAAAAAAGTTGAAAAGTCGACTATTTATAAAATACTAAAAGTCGAAAAGTATTAAAGTCGACTTTTAACTAAATGAAAAAAGTCGAAAAAATCGAAAAATGTCGGAAAAAGTCGAAAGGTCAAAAGAAGTCGATATCTCGAAAATAGTAGAAAAAACCAAAAATAGTCGAAAATTTTAAAGTAAAAAAGTCGAAAAACTTTAAAAAAGTAAAAACAACAGTTGATTAAAAGTCAAAAATAGTAAAAAAGTCAAAAAGTCGAAAAAATCGAAAACTTGAAAATAGTAGAAAAATGTCAGAAACAGTCGAAAAATACTCGAAAATAGTCAAAAAGTCTAAAAAAGTAGTTAAGTCGAAAAAAGTCGGAAAAAGTCGAAATCTCGAAAATAGTAGAAAAGAAAACCAAAAATAGTTGAAAATTTTAAAGTAAAAAAAGTCGACAAAAAACTTTAAAAAAGTAAAAAAATAGTCGAGAAGTCAAGAAAAAAGTCGCAAAAAGTCCAAAAGGACCAAAAAAATCAAAAACTTGAACTTGAAAATTTTAAAGTAAAAAAAGTCGAAAAATAGTCGAAAATAATCAAAAAGTCGAAAATAATCAAAAAGTCGAAAAAAAGTCTAAAAAAGTAGATAAGTCGACTATTTATAAAATACTAAAAGGCTAAAAGTCGACTTTTAACTAAATGAAAAAAGTCGAAAAATCGGCTTTGCATAAAATGCAAAAAGTCGGAAAGTTGACTTTTAACTAAATGTAAAAAGTCGACTTTTCGTTTCAACTATAGACGCTATCTGTTATTTAATAAAATTATTGAATTAATTAAAGAAAAATAAAATAAAAGCTTTAAATAGTTTCTAAAACGACATATATCTGAAATTAGACTTAAACTTTAAGCTCTTTAAAAAAAAGCTCAAACTCACATACTTTTTTATGTGGTTTCTCCACATAAAAAAAGCTTTATGAAAAACAAGCTTTAAAAGCTTGCAATGGGGTTTAAAACTTGAAAGCTAACAAAGTAATAAAATTCAACAGATTTTATTGAAAAATTATGTTTAAAACATTTTCTCTTTAAACATAATTCAAACTTTTCCAACCCCGTATCCTAGTGATTATCTCTGGCCGACTTAAACACACACACTTAAAATGATGACGTTGTAAAGATGATAATGATGTTACTCTTATAACGATAATAATTACATTTCAAATGATTTTCATTCAGTTTTTCCAGTTTATTAAAGAATTATAAACGTGAAAACAAAAGATCACCAGTTAACTTTATTAGACTTAATCATTATTATTTTTGTATATAAAAAAACATCTCTAGACATAGTAGACGACAAACTTGTTGTTTATCGTGTGGGTTTTTTTTTTGGTTCCTTTGTATTTTATATTAAAGCTGTTGGCAACACATGACGTGTATCAGAAAAATATAAAAAAAATAAAAAATTTTATGTGCATGTTGATGATCTTTATAGAGTTGAATGATACGAATAATTTGTATGATATTCTCGTTTGTTGTTGTTGTAGTTTTTATATTAATTTATTTTCTGTTTTTAATAGTTTAAAATGTGTTCTAAGTCATTTAAAGATTTCGAGATATTCATTCACTACCTATAAGATGTCATCATAAAGTCTAGTTTTATTTTATTGACATAAAAAGAAAAATATTTTTTTATAGCCAGAAGTAAGCATTAAGAATAAGATTAAGAAGTAAGCATAAGATTACAAATTTAAATTTTAACAAAAAAATCTTAAGAGTTTGACAATAACTTAGAACCATACACTACGGAGAAGAATGTTAGTTATGGAGTTGTTTTAAAAGAAATGTAAAATTTTTGAATTTATCTCATGTACAGCATGCACGTGCCTTAAATGGGATATGGTTTGAAATGACATCAATATGAAACTTATGTGGAAATTGTGGTCTAATCTTGTACAAGAAAGCCTTTACAACAGATTAATTTTCATTTTTATTATTTTCGAAAATTTGATTATCTGTCAAAATCCAGTGTTTCCTAAATTAACAGCAACTAACTGGCAAGGGGATTTCTGTGATCTATTAGTATCGATCGGTAACTATTTATTATAACCTGAAATGGCACAGAAGCGTATGGCTTTGGGAACCAATGAAATCCGGGGTAGATAGATAGATAGATAGATAGATAGATAGATAGATAGATAGATAGATAGATAGATAGATAGATAGATAGATAGATAGATAGATAGATAGATAGATAGATAGA
>NC_060954.1:46303564-46305473 GCF_022045245.1 Lucilia cuprina
AGTTAGTTAGTTAGTTAGTTAGTTAGTTAGTTAGTTAGTTAGTTAGTTAGTTAGTTAGTTAGTTAGTTAGTTAGTTAGTTAGTTAGTTAATTAATTAGTTAGTTAGTAAGTTAGTTAGTTTGTTAGTTAGTTAGTTAGTTAGTTAGTTAGTTAGTTAGTTGATTAGTTAGTTAGTTAGTTAGTTAGTTAGTTAGTTAGTTAGTTAGTTAGTTAGTTAGTTAGTTAGTTAGTTAGTTAGTTAGTTAGTTAGTTAATTAGTATACTTGTCTGGTTGTTTCTTTGTTTGTTTCATAGCATGTTTTCCTTGAGTTTTCTTTTTCTCTTGATCCTTCTACTTCTTCTCTCCTTTCTTCATCCGTTCTTTAATCTTGAAATCATAGCCTACGGAACATTACCTACTAATCCATTAAACTTGCAAACTAAATTTAACTACATATTTCTACTTCTCTATTCTTTGTTACTTTCTGCTCTAGTCTACATAACTTCTTTAGAAATTGAAAGTTCTTTAAGCGGTTCTTCTAACTGAGGCATTCATATTTACACGTAAACATGTTTTTTTTCTAGTTTATGATTTATTTTGTATTTTCTTGTTTTCTCTCGTCTTCTTTTTTAAACTGCCAATCAGTTTTTTTTAATCTGTTCAAGTCACGTTCTTGACAGACGTCAACATGTGTTCTAGGTCAAGTTGCTGTTTGAGTTGCGGCTGGCTCAATTAGTTGTTCTGCATTAAAAAGTCTGATGATGATGATGATTTCGATAGATGTTGTATCTTAAATGTTATGTACAATAATTTATAGTTTATAATTGTTAACAGAGTCAATATAACAAAAACAACATAAAAACAAACGGTTTAATTTATTGTTTTACATATTTAATTTGATTTTGATACGTGTCAGTTGTGTTTCGTGAAATTCTTATGATGTATATTTTTCATGTATATCATATTCTTAATTAGTTTGACTTAGAAAGGTTTAATTAAAAATATTCGGTTTAAAATAAAGATTACTTTAGTAACGTCATATGTGCACACACAAGGACCTAAGAGAGAGACTTCGTAAAATGCTGACGGGTGTTACATTACTGCACACTTTTTAGCTTTTTGAGTTCAGGACCTACTCTATACCCAGATGCTAAAGTCATTTCCATTAGGAATAAATTACATTTATTATTATTTATTTATTACATTTATTTAACTAATAACTATACTTAACTTTAACTTCATAATGACGTTACTTACATACATATGTATGTATGCATGTCTGTATGTCTCCTTATCGACATCTAGAAATCGATAAATTATTTATACTGTCAATAATCTTAAACAAAGACAATCAATAGACACTCGTAAGTCACTAATAATTCGCACATTATGAAAATATGTGTCTTGCTCACGCATTCACCGCCAATAACAAAAGAAAAAAAAAACAAAAACAACGAATAAAGAAACAACGTTCATTGCAAATAGCAAAATATTGAATTAAAAAAAAAAACAATATTACAATAATAAAAATAATAAAATTGGCTTGCATGTTGCAACTTTCTTGTTGTCGGTTGATGTCTTTCTTCATAAGATACCATGGTAATAACCCAGCACACATAATATCTTGAAAACACAAAATTTTGAAACTAATAAAATTTTTATGAAAATGTAAACTCATTCTCAGTTAGAGTTTATACTGAGTGGTATTTTGGGAAACAATACATATAACTCACACGCACTTACGTTGTGATGAATATATTTATGTAAAATATATGAGGAAGGCAGCAAAAGTATATTGTTGTAAATAATTTAGCCTATAGCCTAGTCTATAGTCTAGTCTATAGTCTAGTCTATAGTCTAGTCTATAGTCTAGTCTATAGTCTAGTCTATAGTCTAGTCTATAGTATAGTATATAGTCTAGTCTATAGT
>NC_060954.1:46305573-46307693 GCF_022045245.1 Lucilia cuprina
GAAATATACTACCGTTTACCAAATCATAACACAAGCTTCCAAGCAGAAGTACGAGCAATAACGAAATGCGTAAATTGGATTAGAATAAATATGGCGCCCACAACGCTTAATATATTTACCGACAGCCAGAAGACAATAAGGGCTACACCAAGAGATAGATCTAAGACCATATTGGATTGTAAAAAAGCTTTAACTAAATATTCTCCCAGAGCTACGGTTTACATCATATAGGTACCAGCCCACTCGGGAGTAGTCGGTAACGAAAGAGCGAATGTATTAGCCTTAGAGGAAAGGGAGCTCAAGGCTGTTAACCTGACAAACGCAATACCATTCGATACAACAAAAGCTGTACTAAAAATATGTGTGAGAGAATCCCATAAGACTTCATGGAATAATGAAACAGTTGCTAAGAGCTAGACGAAAGATCTCCCCAAAATGAGCAAGTCTGAAGTTCTGAGTGGACACACAAGATTACGAGTACATTTATGCAAAATTAGACGTGGGGATTCAGATGTATGTAGAGCATGCGGAAAGGACAATGAAACTTTGGAGCACTTTCTTTGCCAATGTCAGGCATCAAAGTATCTTGAAAGTGATGTTATTCCGGAAATAACATTCCTGACTAACACTCATTGGAAGATTCTTAGGAATTGCCTTCAGGAAACTGAGTTTCTGAACACTGAAAAATAATTCATTCAGTCCCCCCTTTTTTCATGATAAGGAGCGCACAACAGGCCCGATTGTGGCCTAGGTGTATTTCTTCGGATTTGATGTAATATACATCCTCCTATCAAACTAACCTAACCTATTCTTATTATATTCTAGTCTATTCTTGACTACGTTCTAGTCTATGGACAAGTCTATTCTAATAGTGTCTCTCGTATTTAATATCAAATACTTAAGGTTAGTACTTTTGAATTTTTATATCTTTTGTTTAAAAAAATCAGTTTGTTTTTTTAACAATTATTGCCAATTGCTATATAAAAATAACAAAAAAAAAGTATTAAAATATTAATAAAAATTGTAAGATATTTTCTAAAAATTATTTGTCTTAACTAATGCACATTTGTAGTTTTAGTACAAGTAGATTATAAACTTTTAAAAAGTAAATATTTTGTTTATTACTGTCAGCGTTTCAGGTATTATTATTATGATCCATTGTACAGCGGAAAGGAAATAAATAAATAACACAATATGGGAAAAACAGAATTTACATTTCTAATTAAAATTTTTGTTAATTTCAAGTTTTCGCTTAATTTTATATTTACAAGTTCTTACAAAAATTTACAATGACGTCTGGAATTGCAATACAATATATACAATTAAAGTTTTTCCCAGTTGTAAAACTAACTTACATACTTATATATGTGTGTATGCATGTGTATAACTATGTACATAAAGTAAAATATCTTTACCCAATAAAAAATTTACACTTTCAGTACTGTTTATTTATTTATTAAAAACAAGTCAATCGTTTGACTTGTTTCCACAAAACATATAATACAGACATTTATAATTAAAACATTAACTCTATCGGCAGACACAAAGCCTGGGAAAATATAAAGAAAAGTGAAATTTTACTCTGTGACCTTATGCATTGACATGTGTAAAGAAATCATGACATTGTATAGAAAATTTACACTTGTCACTTGAAAAAATACTATAATATAGACTAAACTTTAAATCAGAACTAGTCTAGACAATATATTGTACTAAACTATTCTATAAAATAGACTAGACTACAAAATATACTATAGACTAGACTATAGAGTAGACTATAGACTAGACTGTACACTAGACCATAGACAAGACTATAGACTAAACTATAGACTTGACTATAGATAAGACCATGAACTAGACAAAATAGAAAACACTAAAAACTACAGAGTAAAGTAGTGTATGTAAATACTATAAACTGTACATAAGACTAGAGACCATATACTAGACTAAAAACTAACCTATGGACTAGACTACTAACTAGAATATAGACTAGACTATGGACTAGACTATATACTAGACTATAGACTAGACTATAGACTAGACTATAAACTATACTATAGACTAGACTATAGACTAGACTATAGACTAGACTATAGACTAGACTATAGACTAGACTATAG
>NC_060954.1:46307793-46320616 GCF_022045245.1 Lucilia cuprina
TATAGTCTAGTCTATAGTCTAGTCTATAGTCTAGTCTATAGTCTAGTCTATAGTCTAGTCAATAGTCTAGTCTATAATCTAGTCTATAGTCTAGTCTATAGTCTAGTCCATAGTCTAGTCTATTTTCTAGTCTATAGTCTAGTATATAGTCTAGTCCATAGTCTATTCTATAGTCTAGTCTATAATCTCGTCTGTAGTCTGGTCTAAAGTCTTGTCTATAGTCTACGTAATAGCCTAGTTTATAGTATAATCTGTATTCTAGTCTATGGTCTAATCCAGTCTATAATCTAGCCTATTAACTAGTCTATTGCCTAGTCTATTGTCTAGTCTATGGTCTAGTCTATAGTCTAGCCTATAGTCTAGTCTGTAGTCTACCCTATAGTCTAGTTTATAGTCTAGTCTATAGTCTAGGCTATAGTCTAGTTTATAGTCTATTCTATAGTCTAGTCTTAAGTCTAGTCTATAGTTAATTCTATAGTCTATTCTATATTCTATAGTCTATTTTATAGTCTAGTCTATAATCTATTCAATGGTCTAATCTGTAGTCTATTCTATAGACTAGTCTGTATTCTAATCTATAGTATTGTCTATAGTCGAGTCTATAATCTAGTCTTTAGTCTAGTCTATAGTCTAGTCTATTGTCTAGTCTATAGTCTAGTCTATAATATAGTCTGAAATCTAGTCTGTAGTCTCTTCTATAGTCTGGTCTATAGTCTTGTCTATAGACTTATCTATAGTCTAGTCTATAGTCTAGTCTATAGGCTATTCTATAGTCTACACTATAATCTCGTCTGTAGTCTGACCCATAGTCTTGTCTATAGTCTAGGCAATAGTCTTGTTTATGGTATAATCTTTATTCTCATCTATAGTCTAATCCAGTCTATAATATAGTAATAAGTCTAATCTACAGTCTAGTCTATACTATGATCTATAATCTAGTCTATTGTCTAGTCCATTATATAGTCTATTGTCTAGTCTATGGCCTATTATATTCTTTACTCTAGTTTATATTCTAAGCTATATTCTAGTTAATGGCAAATATTTACCATAGTCTATAGTCCACTATATGTTTAAGTTTATAGTCTAGTATACAGCCTTTTCTGTAGTCAGGTCTATATATAGTCGATAGTCTAATCCTATGGTCTAGTTATGATTAGTCTAATCTATTCTATTATCTATAGTATATCTCATACTCTTTGTACGTATAGGGTACTACAAAAGCCAAATTCCCAAAAGACAACAAACGAAAAATCATAGGTGATAAATAATTTGTCCAAATTCAAAATTCCAACAAATTCTTCAGAAAATTAAAATGCCTCAAAACTGCGCACTCACAAGTCATGTAGTTTTGATCTTTACATAGACATACTATTTGAACTAATAAAAAGTTAATTAAATATTTAACAATTTTTTATTTTAGTTTTTGTTTTCGTTTTTTGTTTTAATTCAATTTAGGCTTTTAATGAAAAACCTGCCGTACACAATATCACTTCAATTTTAATTGTAATTTAGTTAAAGTTTAGTTTTGATTTTTTTTGTTATCTCTTAGTCCTCCTCATTGTCCAATTGCTACAAGAAGTATTGAGACTTTTTTTGAATTTGGCCAAAATATTTGAAACATGTTGACCAAAATGGAAAGTAAAGCCTAGTTTGTGTTAATAAGAGTAGAAAAAAGCCAAATAGATTTTTTTAATTTTTGCAAACACAAACGTAATACAAAAATTTTTTAAAACTAAATTGATTAGATTTGTTAAACATGAAAATGGTCTTAAGCGTGATTTTTTTTTCGTTTTGAGGTGGAGTTGTGTTAATTTATGTGACAATTATAACATGCGGAAAAGTATTACAATTGGCAATTATTTGTTTTAATAAGTAAAAGCATTGGTCGCTATAGACTTTTTATCTATATTCTGATTTTAAAGTTTCAACACGACCTATGACCTATTTTATGAAACTCTTTTAGCAGATGTTTTTAACATAATCTACACAATCTTAAAGTTTTCTCAATTTTAACATTTTAGTCATTAATATTAAAACTAAACTGTATCAGTTAAAGATACGAAAATATACACACCTTTTAGGCCGGCCCTTTTTTTGTTCAAAACAGACACACGCATGCGCACTCATTCTCTTTAAAACCTTGACAGTGAACTTTAAATTATAATTAAATTTAAATAAACATACCGTTACTAATGTAAACATTTTAAGACCCAACAGGTTATAAAACTACTTTTAAATTGAAGTACTTATTATATGCTAAAAAGTAGCACTAGTTACCCAACAGTTTACGAGTAGATGAACTACATATGAATTTAGGAAGAATATAAATGTAATGAGACTTTAAAAGTCTTTTTTCTTCGTTTTGTATACATTGTACTAATTCCTAAAAAAAGTTTTATATCTCAAAACTGCCGGGCATATAAAAAGCATGTGTTTTCAAAGCGGTTTTCGACATAACACAAACTTAAAGTGCGTATCTTCAACTCATACGTGTGGCTGTAGGCTCTACAAAAACTGGGTCAATTAACCCATAAAACATAAGATGTATCTTATATATGCAGTTCCGTTTTAACAGCTAAACATTTACTATAAAATTTCATTAAAATAACAAAAAATTTTATTACCAGAAATTATTATTACTAATATCGCATGTAATAAAATTTTTTTTCTTAGGTTTAGAGCTAAACATTGTACACTTCAGTTACAACAACTAAAATACTTTGCATAATAATTTATTAAAAGTTGGCCGTTAATGGACCTTAATAAATGCCAAGAGACATGTGTTTAGGACATAGACTTTTTTTGGTAATCGAAATCTAAACAAACCATTAATCTTTTCTAAGTTATTGGCCATTGGTGATCATTGATGAGGTGAACTACTAAAAGTCTTTATTTAGTATGGATAAAAAAACGGTAGGAAAGTACAGTCGGCTATTAGTTTACACTATGACACCTTACAGCGATGCAAACTAACCAACTATAGACCAAACGATAAAATATAGACTATACTATAGAATGGACTATAGACTATAGGCTAGACTATAGACTAGACTATAGACTAGACTATAGACTAGACTATAGACTAGACTATAGACTAGACTATAGACTAGACTATAGACTAGACTATAGACTAGACTATAGACTAGACTATAGACTAGACTATAGACTAGACTATAGACTAGACTATAGACTAGACTATAGACTAGACTATAGACTAGACTATAGACTAGACTATAGACTAGACTATAGACTAGACTATAGAAGAATTCTTAACAAACAAATTAATCCACTATGTATGTCCTATTCATGTGTAGGGTATAACTGCATTTAGAGATTTAATATGCTTATATGCCATTCTACAGTGTTGCAACAACATTTCATGTTCATATATTAAAATAATAAATATTTCATTTTGTTGTTGTTTCTTTTTCTCCTCTCTGTTCAATATTTTCTGGTGGCAACATTAATGGCCCAGTTATGTTTAGTGTTTTTGCATTTTAAATCAATATTATGTTTTAAACTAAAAGACAAAATAAAAAAAAAAAAAAACTTAAACATGGTCAAAATGACCCACGCTTATAAGTTATTGTAAATTGTATGAGAAAGTGTTTAGGGGGATTTCGAGGCGAATTAAAGATGCCCTCTGTTTGAAACGGAGAAAAAGAGATAGTGGGACTTGTATATATTGAAACAAACGTTAGTTGGACGTTTTCATGTTTGATTTTTTAATAACGATGATGAAAATCTTTTCAACGAAATCTTGTAAATTGTTTTTGCTTGATACTGCGACATCATGATGATGTACATTATCATGACGTAGAATTAATAGGATGAAATGGTCTTATATCTGCGTATGACCAACGGTACATTGGGGAATGAAAATACGTTTTAAACTTATACAATTTTGGTATTAAATTGACACCAAAGTGTTTAAAATTGTTTTAGAACAGCCGTTGGTAAATTGTGTACGTATAGTTGTCAATTCGAAAACGCATCATTTTAAAATCGTTTTAATTTAAAGAAAATACTAAATGGCGGCAGCTAACTACGATAATTTTAAAATTTATTTCATAATATTTATTACAAGGGGTTATTTTTTTCGAAATGAAAACAAAGTGATATCAAAATGATAACGTTTTTAAATTCAAAAATAATACATTGTGAAAATTACTACAATGTATTGCCGACATGACACAAAGTTTAATCAAAATGTTGACGATGCATTGCTGCAATGACCTCAGTGCGTTTTCAAAATGACAACGGTGGTTTTTAAAACTATAACCAGTTTGTTATTTAAATGTTATACACATCCGTTGTCTTGATGTTAGTAAACTTGGTAGGTTCACTTTTGATAACGGTTGGTATCAATTTGTGTACTTTTCTATCCTTTTTTCTTCCTCTGCTTAACCGCTAAGAAAAATATATTTCTAAACAATTTCATTATATATCCAAACTGCATGAGTTCTAAATATAATATTTTCTTTTTAAAGATATTAAAATTAATTGTTATATATTTTAAATCTTCTCTCTGTAGGGTACTAATACAACTAGAGTGACAATTTTTAACCAACAAATATATTTAACATAAACTTGTCTCCACAGTGACTCCAACAACTTTAAGTCGTTTTTTTTTTTTTAATTTTAACTATTTTTAAACATTTTTTGACCAGTTTAAATTTATTTAAAATTTTAACTATTAAAAAATGTTGCGAAAAAAATATACAAAAACAAAAAGACACAAATTTTTGCAAATACAAATATTGTGAAATATATTATATATTTAATGGAAATGTAGAGCAGTAGAGTAACAAACATTTGGGGGCTTTTTTTCAAACTCTTCCAACTTCAAACATACAATATTACTTCAATAGAATATGTATAAAATAAATATCTCAGAAAAATATATATTTAATCACTATATGCAGCTAATAAAAAAAACCAACCTGGTTTTCATCATCACAGTCAATTTAAAATTCCTTTTATTGAATTTGAAATAGTTTCATGTTATTTTTTTTAGTTTAGTTTCTAAGACCAACTATTATCTATCACACTTTTGCATTCGTTTAGTTCGATGCGATTTACTTATTTATTACCTTGATCATTTTCATTTAGTTGTTGGTAAAATGTTTCTTGCTGTGCCAAATCAAATGCCGTTAAGTTTTGTGCAAATTTAGAAATGGTTACGTCTTTTGATCTTTTTTACTATTAAACTGTTAAAATTGTAAATTTTTGTTAAATTGTTTAATCACTTTAACTTAATTTTGCTTATAATTGATTTTAAACTGTTAACTAAAAACTCTGGAAATCTAATTGAAATTGTTATGCAGTGCATTAAAACAACATAAAGGCAAAAACAAGTACGAATGTATAGTTGGGCATGGTCGGCTATATGATTACCTATATCAGTCCTATATGGTCCTATGTGGCGGGCACGTTTGTATGAAATAATGAACCGATTTTAATAAGCTTCGTCCTTTAGTTAAAAGAAGAGCTTGTGGCATAAAATTATCTTAAAATTTGCAACCAGTAGCATGAGCACAAAATTTTTATGGACACGCAGACGGAGGGACTTAGTTAAATCGATTCAGAAAGTTTTATGATAACCTATATCATTCCTATATGGTCCTATATAGCAGGTACAGTTGTAGGATCTATTTCAAACACTTTCAATAAGCTTCGTCGTTAAGTCAAATGAAGAGCTTGTGCCATAAAATTTACAAACTGTAGAGTGCATACAAAATTTTGCATGCAACACAGAAAGAGGGACGTAGTTAAATCGATTCTGAAAGTGATCTTGAGCCGATTGATAAAGTTGTTTGATTAACGTGGTAGTACACTGCGCACGATCACAGTCAATTAGAGTTGAAGAGACTCCGTTTTGAACGAAACCCCTCCACTCGTCATATGTATTATTGTATAGTGTTAGATCCAGTCTATAGCCGCTAGAAAGTGATCTTGAGCCGATTGGTATTGTTGGTTTATTAAAGTGGTGGTTAAGTAGAGTTCAAGAGATTCCGTTTTAAGCGGACCCTCTTCACTCGCCATATGTATTATTGTATAGTGTTAGATTCAGACTGTAGTAGTGAGGAAGTGATCTTGAGCCGATTTGTATGGTTGATTGGCAAACGTAGTAGTTCACTGCGCACGATCACAGTCAAGCAGAGTTCAAGAGACTCTGTTTTGAACGGATCCCCTCCACTCGCCATATATACATATATGTATTATTGTATAGTAGCCTGTAGCCGTTAGAAATCTCAGAATTTTATTTGGCTTAAGCCCAGATATCTCATCAAGATTAGATATGTAAAGTAGCTGTCAAAAAATCGTATTCTCTTAACAGTTAGAGGAAGGCATTCTCCGAAAAAAAATGTATAGTGTTAGGTCTAGCCTGTAGCCGCTAAGCTTAAGTCCAAGAAAGCGTTTTCTTTAAGACAGCTTTTTCGCAGGAAGGTGTATCATTGTATAGTGTTAGAACCAGCCTGTAGCAGTGAGATATCTCAGGATTTCAGGATTTCTTAACAGATAGAGCAGAGCATTCGAAGAGAAATTGTTTGAATAGTGTTAGATCCAGCTTGTAGCCATGGGAAATCTCATGATTACATTAAGCTTAAACCCTGATATCTCATCAATATTCGATAAAAAGTAGCTGCGAAGAAATCGCTTTCTTAACTGCTAGAGCAGGGCATTCGCAGAAAAGATGGAAGACCGTTTCTATTCCTTTTCCCTGTTTTTGCAAGTGCGACAGGGTTCATTAAAGGAGCGCCCAAGTCATATCTGCATTTCAGATATGACTGGGTCAGATGTTTGGTTCTGATGTCTCCTGAAGAAGCAACTTTAGTGTCTTTTAGGCAAAGATATTTGCGATAGTGTCAGACTGTAGGATTCTATGTGATCTCAATGTTTCCTACAATATAGGGCACTTTATCACACACTTCCCTATTAGACAATGCAGGCAGGATCTGTCAAGGCTGGGTCGCTTGTCCGACATTATCCTTGTTGGAGTCCCTGATAGCTACATTGATAGCTTTTGATAGCTACATTGGCATTTCAGTAGAAATTCCGTTAGATACTTTCTTCAGAAACGGATTGTAACCCTGCACAATGGGAATATTTTGAAAATAAACCGGCAAATGATATTGCAAAAACAAGATCTGATCTTATAGCTTCAAACGCGTTTTAGTAGCAACTTCGTTAGATTTTATCAAGAGCAGTATCAGGTTCAGATTCTTTCTTCAGAAGCGGTTTGTCACCCTGCGCATAGGGACTATTATAGAAATAAACAGACAGACGATCTTGCCAGAATGAGATCTGCTCTTGATTGTTCCAAAGACGTTTCAGTAGCAACTCCGTTAAGTTTTATCGAGAGAAGTATCAGATTCACATTCTTTCTTCAGAAGACAGTTGATTTTAACAGTTGACAGATGATCTTGCCAGAACGTGATCTACTCTTGATAGCTCTAACGGAATTTCAGAACCATCTCCATTAGGTTTTATCAAGAGCAGTATCAGAATCAAATTCTTTCTTCAGAAGCGGATTTTCACTATGCACATAGGGACTATTATAGAAACAGACAGTTGATCTTGCCAGAGCAAGTTCTGATCTTGAAAGCTCCAAAGGCGTTTCATTAGCAATTCCATTAGATTTTATTAATATCAGTATCAGGTTCAGATTCTTTCTTCAGAAGCGGTTTGTCACCCTACGCATAGGGACTATTATGGAAATAAACCGGCAGATGATCTTGCCAGAACGAGATCTGATCTTGATAGCTCCAAAGGCGTTTCAGTAGCTACTACCAAAGGTGTTTTAGAAGCAAATCCGTTAAGTTCAGATTCAGATTCTTTCTTCAGAATCCAATTTTTATACTTTAAAGTGGATAAAGGACTAATATGTTTCATTATTACAAAAATCAGCACAAAAACATAATACCCTCCCTATTTCATAGTGGTGTAGGGTATAATGAAAAAAACACAACTGAAAACAGTTAAAAGGTGTTGGTGTTTCAATTTGAATGCAAGACATCTAAATCGTTTTGTAAATCTATTTTGTCAAAACATTAACACATATCTACACATATAACTGCTGCGTTCACTGTGGGAAAAATAGTTAAATTAAAAGTGTTAAATGTATTTTAATTATTGTTCATTGTATCATAAGTAAAATAAAAAAACAGATCATTTCAACAAAAATAATTATATCAAAAGTTGTTATACATATAAATAATGTTTTACTTAAACAGCTACCACAAGTACACAATTATGTGTATGTGTTTGAAATGCAGTAATGGGTCTTATCAAAAACAAACGATCTAAGGTGTGAGGCAAAATATATTCTATAAACATTTAACCAAAAACAATAATATTTAAAAAATAACTTGCTACTCTGCAATTTCTTTAATAAAATTGAAAAAAATACCCCTTACTGCCAAAAGAAAAACTTTTAGCTTTTACACATACATTAACGCTTCAGTAATCTTCATATAAATTAATAAATTTAAATGTGACTAAAAGTGGTTTTCAAATTACTAACTAGTTTAAATTAATACTTTTAATTCCCATGAGTTGTTTTAGTTTTTTTCTCTGTCTTCATATTAGTGCTAATAAATTATATAATGTAAATTTTTTTACTTTATTTAAAATGAGTCAATATCAGCAAAAGTTTGATTAAAGGAGAAATTAAAGGTTTAAACTTTTCGTAAGCAAAAACTTTGAAAATTTTTCACAATGAAATCTTTATTACAAAAAACTTCCATAAAAGTTATTTTGTAAAAGCTTTCTTGAGAAATCATTCGTAATAAAAGTTTTTTTTATGAAAGCTTTCTAAGAGAACTTGTGAAAACTTTTTTGAAAAACGTTCTAAGAGAACTTTACTTAATAAAAGCTTTTTTGAGAAAAAAGCTTTTTTTATAATTTAATATTTTTTGTGAAATTTAAGCTTTTTTATAAAAAAATTCAGTGAAAACCTTTTTATAACGACTTTTCGCAAAAACTTTCTAAGAAAACTTTACATAATGAAAGCTTTTTTATGAAATCGTTCAAAGATAACTTCTCCCAGTAAAATTTTTTTTATAAAAGCTTTCTGAAAAAAACTTTTATATTATAAAAACTTTTTGAAACAACTTTTTATAATTTTTGTAATAAAAACTTTTTGGATAAAGTTTTTTATAATTTTTTTAATGAAAACTTTTTATAATGAAAGCATTTCTAGAAAATGTTTCTGCGAGAGAACTTTACTTAATAATATATTTTTGTAAAAGCTTTCTTATGAAGTTTTCCGTAATAAAAGATTTTTTATAAAAACTTTCAGATAGAATCTTTTTATGATGACTTTTCGGAAATACTTTCTAAAACAACTTAACTTAATAAGAGCTTTTTTATAAAAATGTTCTGAGATAACTTTTCTTAATACAACAAAATCTGGAAAAACTGTTTTCTGGAAGTTTTTATCATCTTTTAGCTTCGTTTGTTTTCCAACAGAATCTTTTCAATAAAATATTTTAAGAAAACTTTTTATTAATATTGGAAGCTTTTTTGAGTAAACCCTTTTGTAACAATTATCTGATATACAAATTTTATTTAAAAGCTTATTCAGAAACCTAGTTGCAATAAAAGTTTTATTATTGAAATCCTTCTTAAAGAACTTTTATTAGTGAAAGCTTTCTGAAAACCTTACGGCAAGGTTTTTTTCATAAAACTTTTTTTAACAAAAGATTTTTACAGATTTTTACAGAAACACTTCACAATAACTTTTAGAGAAAATTTTTTGCAATAAAAACTTTTGCGATAAATCGTTTGATAGTAAATACATTGCTTTGTTAAAGTTTTTCTTTTCTTTAAGCTTTTTACAGAAATTGATTTTTAAATAATATTTTTACAGAGAGAGAGAGAACGTCAACTACGAAATGTATATTGAAAAATGTTTAATAATAAAAGTTTTAAAGAAAACACTTTCTTTTAAAAAAAACATTTCTTAGAAAACATTTTGAAAAGAAAGCTTCGAAAATATAGCTTTCATAAAGAAAAGCTTTTTTGAAAAATACAGTGAAAAATTTCTAGAAAAACCTTTTTTTCTACAGAAAATAATTTCCCTCTAAATATTTTTAAGGTAAAATATCCTAATGTAAGCTTTCTGAGAAAGCTTTGTAAAAAATACTTATTTTAAAGGTTTTTTATATAAAGAAATAATGTTATGAAAGCACTCTTATAAAAAGTTAATAAGATAAAAGCTTCTTTTTGGAATAGCTTTTAATAATGAAAGCATTTAAAATGAAGTTTTCATAGTGTATACTTTTTTAAGAGAAAGTTTTTTGTAGAAAACTTTTTGCTAAAACTTTAATTTAAAACAGAAAACGTTTTTTTCAATTATTACTTTCCACAGACAATTTTCTCTAAAAGTTTGCTACAGAAAACTTTGTAAACTTACTGTACAGCATTTACTCTCAAAGCTTTCTATATGGAACTTTTTACTAAAAGCTTTCTATAGAGAAATTTCAATAGCAAACTTTTCAATAAAATTTTCTATAGAAAACTATAAAAAAGCATTCTATTATATCAACTAAATACAGTTGCGGGAGTTTATTAAAGCCGGTTTATTAGCACTGACTGATTTAATTGCCGTAAATATATTACATTTATAAATTGTTTATTGCTACTAAATAATAACTTCATTTTCTTAAAATGTTTATTTAAGTAATTTTATTGTATTTGCCAAATATTTATTTATATTTATTTACATACCTTAAAAGAATTGTTTAAATTATATACATACAAACTATCTACTAACTATAGATGCAAAAAAAATTTTATAAATTTAACGGTATTTTAGCACAATGAAGCAAAAGCCGCCAAGACTAGACTAGACTAAATAGGCAAACGTTATGGTCAAGTGATCTTAAGGCGTGTTAGTATTTTTTCTTTCCATTTTACCAATTTAAACTGTAAATTTTTATAGTGCAATTTGAACTTTTAAGTTTTTCGGTTCAAGTAACAAGCTCTAAGGTGAACATGGTTAAAACTAAAATCCACAAACAAATATGTATATGGAAAAACAGTAGACTGATGAAATAAATGTTTAAAAAACGATCTATGTTAATATGATTTTTTTCTTTTTCTTGCAATAAATGACGGTATAAACTGAGAAAATTAAATATCAACACTAAAAATGAACTTTTATAAATTATTGTTATTGTTTTTTTTTTTCGCTTAAAGTTTTTCATTGCTAAAAAAGGCCTTAAAAGCTTTTTATTCAAAAAAAGCTTTTTAATATATTTTTTTGTTGTAAAATGTAACAAACTCGAAAGCAAATAAAATAAAAGTTTGTTATTTATGGATACGATAATTGTAAAAAAGCTTTTATTACTTTAGCTTGTTAAAAGCTTCTTATTGAAAAAGCTAATTATTGCGCCAAACTTTGTATGTTTTACATTGACAAAAGCTTTTTGTAACATTTTACAAAAAGCTTTTGTAAACATTCTGTAGAAGACTTTACATACGCAAGCGTTCTAACAAAAACTTTACAAATGTAAGCTTTCAAAAGAGAACTTTTCAAATAAAACCTTTCAGAAGTAAAATTTTCAAATGAAAGCTCTAATTTTGAAAACTTTCTAACGAACTCTTTAATTATAAACTTTTTAACATTTAGCTTTCTGTAGAAAACTTAACAATTAAAAGCTTTATATATAAAACTCTAAAACTTCTTTTAAAACAATTGAAAGCTTAAAAAAACCTTCAAATAATATTTAATTTTGAAAACTTTTATGGCGCCAATCTTTATATGTTTTATATTGACAAAAGCTTTTTGTAACATTTTATTAAAAAAACCTGTTCCATATGAGAACATTCTATATAAGACTTTACATATGCAAGCATTGGAAAGAAAACTTCACTTCAAGGTAAGCTTTCAAAAGAGAACTTTTCAAATAAAACCTTTCTGAAGCAAATTTTTCAAATGAAAGCTCTAATATTGAAAACTTTCTAAGGGTCACTTTAACTAGAAACTTTTTAACATTTAGCTTTCTATAGAAAACTTAACAATTAATAGCTTTCTATTTAATACTATTTAACTTCTTTCGAAAAATTTAAATACCTTAGAATAAGCTTTAATTTTGAAAACATTCTAATAAACGCTTTATTTAGAAACTTATTAATTTGTAGTTTTCTCCAGAAAACTTGACAATGTAAAGCTTTCTATGTAATTTTTTTAAAGACAAAACACTTAGTTAAAGCCTTTTTTTAGAAAAGGAAGACTTTTCCATAGAAACCATTTTTAAAAGAAGCGTTGAATAAGGTTTTTTGTAAAAAAATCAAATTTCAAAATTTTTCTTTTATGCTTTCTGTAGAACATTTTTAGAATAACACTTTCAAATGAAAGTTTTCAATAGAAAACTATTGAAATTAAACGTAACGTTTCTCTACCTTATAACAGTGACATCCGGTATGTAGTGGATAGCTTTATAGTATGGTAGGCCGAAGGTGGTGGATTCGATTCCTTCCTCGCACTGGTTAAGGAGCATACAATAGGCCCAATAGAGGCCTTTGAAAAAGATGAAAAACTTTCAATAGAAAATTATTGAAATGATAAGTTGTGTTTTCCCATATTATAAAAGTGGCTTCCGGTAGGTTAGTGATTAGTGTTCTAGTGGTGGGTTCGATTTCTACCTGAGGCACTGGCCAAGGAGCGCACAGAAGCCTAACTAACTAACTAACTAACTAACTAACAAATTAACTAACTAACTATCTATCTATCTATCTATCTATCTATCTATCTATCTATCTATCTATCTATCTATCTATCTATCTATCTATCTATCTATCTATCTATCTATCT
>NC_060954.1:46320716-46322724 GCF_022045245.1 Lucilia cuprina
TAGTCTAGTCTTTAGTCTAGTCTATAGTCTAGTCTATAGTCTAGTCTATAGTCTAGTCTATAGTCTAGTCTATAGTCTAGTCTATAGTCTAGTCTATAGTATAGTCTAGTCTTTAGTCTGGTCTATTGTTTAGTCTACTCAATAGTCAAGTTTATACATTTTCACCTGTAGTATAGTTTATAGAATTTTAGCATATTTAGAGTTATGTTAGTCTTCTTGTAAATAATCTATATGATTAACTCTTTTAAAACACATTTATTTAATATAATTAAAATTTTTGTGGTTAAAAATACAACGATTACATATTGTTTAACAATTACCAAAATTGGAAGCAGCAACAAAGAAAAAAAAAACAAAAGACTTAAGACACAAGCATAGTTTAATAAATAACTATCCACAAGTAAATAACTTATTACAAGTAAAGTAGATTAAACAAATTTTTAAACAATATTTTTAACACTTGAAAAGCTATTATGAGTAGATGTATGTATGTACATAATAATATTATGTAGTTGTGGTTGAAAAATTGAACAAACAAACAAACTGTCAGTAATTGTAATATACAACATTTTTTTTTCATTTACAACAGACAACGCCCTTCCCTTTTTCGTTTTTTTTTGTTAGTTATAAGGGGTAGGGGGGTGAACGAAAAAATTTTTATAATTTACAAGTTATTTTGTGATATTTAAACATATTTTTTTGTGGCTTTTATAAAATAACCTTGTTTGTTACTCATTTTTTTCTGTGCATTAATATTAAAATCAAAGTATTTTGTTTTTTTAAATTGAACCTAGCAAAAGATCATAATTTCCGTTACAGATTTGTTGTTGTAATTTTAAAATACCAAATTGTAATTGTTTTTCTTTAACTATTGTAAATTAAAATAATTTATATAACGGTTAAGGGTTTTATTTAATTGTTAATTTAAACAAAAAAAAAAATAAAATTAACATTTCACTTTATTTAAGATGTTTTAGTTGAACTTGAAAGCTTTATTGTAAATATATATGTATGTATAATGTTTGTAAAATATAAACGATTTTGTTATTATTTTAAACACATTCCTAAACATATTATTATTATTATTATTGTGTTTTTTTATTTTTCCAAGGCCAATTAATTGCACCTTTCGCTTATGTGTCAAATATTTACATACTCCTTTCAATCACTCTTTTTTTTGGAAGTTTCTTTGCATATTTTTGTTTTCTATTCTGATATTTGTATATCAAACGGAAGCATTTTTTTTCCTTAATTAATCATGTGTGCAAAATTTATTACTTAAAGCTCTGTGTATATTTTGTTGTTGTTTTAACATTAAAAAAAAACAAGTACCAACAACTACATAATAAGGTTTATATATATAACGAGCCCAGCTATTACTCCTGAGAATATTGATTTGTTAAATTTAATTTTTTTTATTAAAAGTTTGTTTTTAATTTGAAATTTTAATTAAACTTTTAGTTAATGGCGTTTTTTTTTCATTTTTTTGCTTTTGTATTTACGAAATGATGACTAACAATTAAAAATAAGTAAACTCCGCCTTAAATACATTTATTTTGAATTTACCTTTCAATAAGTTTACATAATAAATCATGTTTTGGCATGCTCTATTATAAGGTACATTTATGTATGTAGTTGTTGGACGTATGAAAAAATGAATGTCTAATGCCGTTATGGCTAAGCAAAGGTCCTCTAATAGAAGACAATATGCAAGGTCTATGGTTAAGTCAATAAAGCCAAATTTTTATAGGGGGCATTTTGTATGGAAAAGAAATTGAAAACATAACTATTAGTCTAATTATAATGTTAAACATTCCCTAAAAGTCTTCAATGAGAGCTTTGATTGTAAAGCTTTTTATATCTAATGTAGTAAGTTAGTTATTGAGTTAGTTGGTTAGTTATTTAATAGATAGATAGATAGATAGATAGATAGATAGATAGATAGATAGATAGATAGATAGATAGATAGATAGATAGATAGATAGATAGATAGATAGATAGATAGATA
>NC_060954.1:46322824-46324188 GCF_022045245.1 Lucilia cuprina
TAGACTATAGACTAGACTATAGACTAGACTATAGACTAGACTATAGACTAGACTATAGACTAGACTATAGACTAGACTATAGACTTGACTATAGACTAAACTATAGACCAGACTAGACTATATACTAGACTATAGATTAGACTATAAACTAGACTATAGCCTAGACTATAGACTAGACTATAAACTAGAATATAGGCTAGACTACAGACTAGACTATAGGCTAGACTATAGACTAGACCATAGACTAGACAATAGACTAGGCAATAGACTAGGTAATAGGCTAGATTATAGACTGGATTAGACCATAGACTAGAATACAGATTATACTATAAACTAGGCTATTACGTAGACTATAGACAAGACTTTAGACCAGATTACAGACGAGATTATAGTCTAGACTATAGACTAGCCTATAGACTAGACTATAGACAAGACTTTAGATCAGACTACAAAAGACTGGATTCTGCTCTACTTTGCACTTAAGGAAGTGATTTCTTTTTAAATTTGTGATAAATTACTTTTTGTCCTTCACACATACATATATTTTCCATCATATAGGATGAATAAAGTCTTTGTTTTACTTCAATTACTACAATACTTGTTAGTTAACCATTAAAAAAAGTCATTGTTATCTGCATCTTTTATTTCTTTTGGCTTGATATTTAAAACAGTACTCAAATATTACAATGTGTTAACATTATTAACAATCCAAACCATTTATTTATTAACTTATACAGAAACAAAAAATGTCAATAATAAATAAACACACAAACAGATCATTAAATTATTTAATTTAAACAAATTGTAAGAGCCAACTTTCAAATTATGTTTTATATATTTTACTAAACAAATTCATACATAAAACCCCTCTAATCATACATAATTTTTTTAATAAAGTTTCAAAAACAAACAGCTAAAACAAAATCTATAGAGTTTTTGTAGATTTGTTATTTTGCGATTTTTTTTTTTGGATTTATTTTTGTTTGTTAATGTTTTTGGCAAGACAACAATCGCCTTGATTTTTTTAATTTAATACACAACTAGAGCATTTCACTACATGACAATTGTGGTTTGTTAATTTTTTGTATTAAATAATAAATTAAATAAATTTTTAAAAACATTTACTTAATTAAAGAAAAACATTGTAACTGAAATGTTTAAAGTTTTAGGTACATTAATACATTCAGTGCGTTTGAAACAGCAAAGATACACTCAACAAAAAGTGAGTTAGCTATTAGTTGTAGAAAAGACTAGACAGGACTAGACAAGACTAGACAAGACTAGACAAGACTAGACAAGACTAGACAAGACTAGACAAGACTAGACAAGACTAGACAAGACTAGACAAGACTAGACAAGACTAG
>NC_060954.1:46324288-46325923 GCF_022045245.1 Lucilia cuprina
ACTAGACTATAGACTAGACTATAGACTAGACTATAGACTAGACTATAGACTAGACTATAGACTAGACTATAGACTAGACTATAGACTAGACTATAGATTAGATTATAGTCTAGTCTATAGTCTAGGCTGTAGGATAGTCTAGACTTTAGACTACACTACTAGTGGATGTACTACGGTTTCGATATATTATGATTACATCCCATTGTGCACTTCTGCATCTAATAAGCGGACTTTTTGAAGTTAACAAACTAACAGCATTCTCTTATGAGGGTCTTAAAAGAAATCTCTAAAGACTTTAGCTGAATTTCTTTATGTTAACCGTTAAATAACTCAAATTGCCTTCTATATAATTAATATAGCGTATCTAACAATATCTAATGACTGATCATATTTTTATTACCAGCCTTTATAAATGTATAATTAAAGCCTAAGAGTAACAAAAAATAACAAAAAATGATAATAAATTATAAAAAAAATCAATTATTTTTTCTAAAGCAAAAGGTAAAAAAATATCAATGATAGACAGCTAGAAGAAAAATACTAACAAGTGCTATGAAAAATTTAAATTAAAATCGAGCAAAAGTTTTTTTTCAAGACACATACATAAGAAAAAGCTTAGGTATTTTATAAATACAAAAGAAATAATTAATGAATATGCAGAAATATTACAAAATAAAATTATTTTCTTGCCTTTTACTTCAATTAAAATTTGATAAGGAAAAAAAAAATACAAAAATAAATCTATCAAAAATTTAAACTATGTGAATAAACAAAGATAAAAGAAATAAAATCAAATTGTATAAAATAAATAAAAAAGTGAAAGTATTTAAATAAAACATAACATTTTATCTCTCTTTTTTGGGGGATTAAAAATTATGTGAACTAATACTGTTGGTCCAATATGAACAAATGTTAAATGTTTATTAAGTGTTGTTTATGTTTCTTCTGATACAATTTGTATGTTAATTATGTTTATTAGAAATAAAATTTTACAAACAAAAACGCAAAGAAAACAGATATAAGAAATACCCATAATAAATAAATGGTTAATGTGGTTTTTGTTTAAATCATTCAGAGATCTGTTAAATAATAACAAAAAAACACAAAAACTTATAATGTGCAAAAATCTAGAGCAATTAGTTCAATGAAATCCATATGATGTAATTCAATGGAATGGAATGTGTTTAGCGTTTTTTTTTTGCAGTTGCAAATGAATGCTGAAATAACAGGTGTCTTAAATTGTTACCGGAATTAAAATATGTTTCATAATTCTATAATAGAAAAAAGTTTTGAAAAGATAAAAATGTAAATAATTTAGAAAATTAAAGTTATATAACCGTTACTATTTTTTTTTTTTGAGAAATTAGAATATATTCTTCAGTCTAGTCTAGTTTATAGTCTAGTCAATAACCTAGTCTATAGTCTAGTCTATAGTCTAGTCTATAGCCTAGTCTATAGTCTAGTCTATAGTCTAGAATATAGTCTAGTCTATAGTGTAGTCTATAGTCTAGACTATAGTCTAGTCTATAATCTAGTCTATAGTCTAATCTATAGTCCAGACTAGACTTTAGACTAGACTATAGACTAGACTATAGACTAGACTATAGTCAAGTCTATAGTCTAGTCTATAGTCTA
>NC_060954.1:46326023-46327520 GCF_022045245.1 Lucilia cuprina
AGACAAGACTAGACAAGACTAGACAAGACTAGACAAGACTAGACAAGACTAGACAAGACTAGACAAGACTAGACAAGACTAGACAAGACTAGACAAGACTAGACAAGTAACTAACTAACAAACTAACTATCTTCAAGTAATTACCATGTCAATGTTAATTATACGAAATCATCATTTAAATAAAAGTATCATTACTCAACGCTTTATTTTCTACTCCATAATCCTTTTAAGTTTTACATTCAAAACTATTACTTAGTTGCGAAGTATACATATTTTCAATCCTAAATAAATATTTCAAAATATATTTTTGTCATATTTTGATATGTGTGTCACTGATAACTGGTGAATAAACAAAAACTAAACTAAAGCAATAGCCAGGAAAGTTGTTTGAAAATTTTGTAACATTTTTAATTAGAATGTTGCATATGCCACATAATATTTGCAGCATACACATACACACCTTTTTTTTGCTGCACTCTCTTACCATGCACTTCGTAATGACTTTTTTCAAAAACGTTTGATCACACATTTAATAAAAAAAATTTATTTTAGTTTTTTTTCATTTCAAGGAAAATTATATTTAAATTAGTTTTCTTTTTCCATCAACATATCGTTGCGATACATTTGTAGCACTTACATAAAATGCGTGCTGTCAGGGAAAAATATAAAAGCTATTTGATAAATCGCCATATCGTATGACTACTGCCCAGCAAATAATTTTAGTTTTTTTTTTTCAAATATTTGATAGTTGTAGTTAGGTTTGTCTTTAAAACTATTTGTGCTGCAGTTTGTAACACTTTATTCTAGTCATATGTTTGTGTAAAAAAATCCTCAATTGCTAAAACAAGCAATTAGTCAATTGATGCAAAAAAATAATAGTAATGTATATAGTATGTATGAAATAAACTCCATATTCATATGTACATTACATCTAACACAAATGGAATATACTTTAATACTCATACAGAAAATATACTACCACATGAAAAAAGTTATAGGTTTTTTCTCCATCTGAAAGAGAAGAAAAAATTGCATAATTGGGTCAATTACTTAAAGGCTTAACTCGGAAATCAAGTTTTTACTTTAATATGAATATCGATTACCTGATACCCTACTGCCCTACCTTACACCTTTAGAAGTGTAGAAAATATTAATATTAAGTCGACTATAGACACGATATATGTCTAGACAATAGTTTATCGACTTGCTTCTATACAATAGACTAGACTGTAGCGTAAACAGTATACTAGAAAATAGACTAGACTAAAGACTAGAATAGAGGATAGACTATGGAGTAGACAACAGACTAGACTATAAACTAGATTAGAATATAGACCAGACTACAGGCTAAACTATAGATTAGACTATAAACTAGACTATATAATACATTATAGACTAAACTATAGACTAAACTATAGACTATAGACTAGACTATAGACTAGACTATAGACTAGACTATAGACTAGACTATAGACTAGACTATAGACTAGACTATAG
>NC_060954.1:46327620-46331713 GCF_022045245.1 Lucilia cuprina
AGTCTATAGTCTAGTCTATAGTCTAGTCTATAGTCTAGTCTATAGTCTAGTCTATAGTCTAGTCTATAGTCTAGTCTATAGTCTAGTCTATAGTCTAGTCTATTGTTAGTCTATAGTCTAGTCCATAGTCAAGTCTATAGCCTAGTCTATAGCCGAGTTTATAGTCTAGTCGATAGTCTTGTCTATAGTCTTGTCTATAGTCTAGTCTATAGTCTCTTCTATTGTCTAGTCTATAGTTTAGTATATTGTTTAGTCTAAAGTCTAGTCTAAAGTCTAGTCTATAGTCTAGTCTTTATGCTATTCTCTAGTCTAGTCTATAGTCTAGTCTATATGCTATTCTCTAGTCTAGTCTATAGTCTATAGTCTAATGCACAGTCCATTGTGAATGTTTTTCTAGTTGGTAAACTGTAGTTTTTAGAAAACTAACTTTTAATTTTAACAAGAATTTGTAAAACAATCTCTAATTTAATTTATTTAAAGTTCCCAACTGTGACACCCACAACATGATTTTATTTTTCTATATTAGTGTCCGGCCCACCCTCGTAGTTTGCCAGATATTTTACTGATAGATTAAGTAATCATAAAATCAAGTTTGAGCAATTTTCAATGGTTTCCACATTTTTCATTTCCACGTATTTTTGTCACATGGCCTCAGGAATTTGTGGTGTTTTTTTGTGGTTATTTTTTTATTTTTTAGCTATTTTTTCCTTAACTCTGAAATCTATGGAAATTGGCCATTTTAAAGGTATTAAGGTAATTTTTGTTTAAACGTGCTTCTTATAGATAATGTGCATATATTTCTTTAAACTTTGTTTCGCTAACATTTTATTTCCTTTTGGTCAAATGCCAACTTAACTAATATTTGTTTTAGTTTTTTTCCTTCATTTTGGTAAATTTCAAATAGTGCAGTAGAGTAGTAAGTAGATGTATGTGTGTGTGTGTGTGGTTGTTTTGTTTTCAGTCATGACTCATATTCATTCATAAGCCAATCATGAGAACTTGGCAAAAATATTGAAATTTTTTCAGTTCGAGTTGATTTTTTGTTTGTTTATTTGAAAACCCTCGTTGATTTAAATATTTACATAGTTTGTAATTTATATAGTATTTTGGGTGTGGTATTATTTAGTTAAGTTTTTTTTATTATTTTCTTCACTCGTATTGTTTTTATGAATTGTGTATGCATTTTAAGTGCATTAAATGTCGACATATCGATAATATTACATTTTTATGCATTTCACTGCAATTTGTTGTATAGTCTTTTATATATCTACAGTAAATGTAGATATTTTAGTTGACATTTCTGAATTTCTAGAAAAGCAATTTTAGCAATTTTTATAGGCTATAATACAGTCGCTAAGCTATGGTGTGATCTAAAGTCTAGTCTTGTCTAGCGAACAGATTAACAAATAGTATATTATATAGTCAAGTTTATAATCTAGTCTAGGTCTAGGCTTAAAGTCTAGTCTATCGTCTAATAAATAATCTAGTTTATAGTCTAATCTACAGTCTAGAATACAGCATAAACAATATCTACGCTGCAGTCTACTATATAATCTAGTATAGTAGCGTTTACAGTCTAGCCAATAGTCTACGCTATGGTATAGTCTATAGTTTAGTCGATGGTCTAGTCAACAGTCTGGTCTCTATTCTAGGTCTATAATTAGTCTAGTTTATAGTCTAAATTATACTCTCGTCTAGTATAAAGCCCAGCCTATAGTATAATCTATAGTATTATATATAGTCTAGTTTATTATCTACTCCGGAGTCTATTCCAAAATATAGTATAATCTACTTTATAGTCAACTCTTAAGTATTGCCTATAGTTAAGTCTAAAATCCGAAGTCAAGGCTACATTCTCGTTTATAGTCTAGTCTAAGGCCTACTCTATATTTAAGTCTATCCTAAAGTCTAGTTTATAATCTAGTCTATAGTGTATGTAGTCTATAGTCTAGTTCATAGTCTAGTCTGTTGTCTAGTCTGTAGTCTAGTTTATAGCCTAGTCTATAGTCTAGTCTATAATCTAGTTAATAGTCTAATCTATAGTCTAGTATATAGTCTAGTCTATAGTCTAGTCTATAGTCTAGTCTATAGTCTAGCCCATAGACTAGTCTATAGTCTAGTCTATAGCCTAGTCTATAGTCTAGTCTATAGTCTAGTCTATAGTCTAGTCTATAGTCTAGTCTATAGTCTAGTCTATAGTCTAGTCTATAGTCTAGTCTATAGTCTAGTCTATAGTCTAGTCTATTATCTAGTGTGTAGTCTTTTCTATAGTCTAGTCTATTATCTAGTGTGTAGTCTTTTCTATAGTCTAGTCTATAGTATAGCTTATAGAATAGTATATATTATAGTCTATAGTTTGTCCGTAGTCTTGTCAATAGTGCAGTTTATAGGCTAACCTATAGTCTAGTTTAAGGTATAGTCTATAGTATAGTCTAAAGTATAGTCTAGTCTGTTGTCAATAATATAGTCTATATTCTTATATATAGTCCAGTGTATAGTCTATAGTCTTGTCTGTAGTCTGTTTATAGTATAGACTACAGTATAGTCTTTAGTCAAGTCTAAGTATAGTCTAGTTTTTAGTCTGAGTATATATTCTATTCTATAGTCTAGTCTATAGTTTAGTAAATAGTCAAATCTACAATCTAGTCTATATTTTGGTCTATTGTCTAGTCTATAGCCTGTATCTAGTTTAGAGTTTAATAGATATTATAGTCTTTCATCTAATCTATAGTCTAGTTTTCTGAAAACAATTTTTTTTTATTTAGAAAAGCAGGCTTTTTTAAACGGTTTTTATTTTTATGTAACTTTTTAAAAAATAAATTTCTTTAGTCCGGAAGCTAAACTACAAAGGCGCATGAATTCAATCACGTTTCTTTTATTTGATGGCAATGATTTTTATTTTTCTTTAATTTTTTAAATGTCCGCAATATAATTTTTATGTGGCCACAAACTGATCGCTCTCATTTGATTTTTTATCGATTTTATAGATTTCAATTAAAATAATAAATAAAATAAGCTAATGGTTGCATAGAATTTATTTATGATTATTTTGTCTAAAGTTTTAAACGGAACGAGAAATTTGTAAAGACACGTTTTGTGAACATTAACTACTTTTACCATCATGACTTAGTTGTCAAATAAAAAAAATCGGATTGATTATATTTGATATAAAAATCTACATCCATATACATACATATTTTCAAGTAGTTTATCATACATGTATTCTATCTTGATCGCGTGTAGAACATAAAGTTGATCATTAATTTTCTCATTAAATATAAATAATGGGAAATTTATTATATTAAAATCATTAAAATGTCTTAGCTAGAGTACATTTAATAAAATAACAACTTTATTAGTTGATTGTAAAAAAAATATGCACAATTATTTTGTCACCTTTTTGTTATTGCTTGCAATGATATCGTTTAAGAAATCGTAGGTACTATTAAGAAATTTTTTAATTAAAAGAAAAAACTGATAAATTTTAATAACAGTTATAAAGTTTGTTAAAATATGTTTAAAAATTTGTTGAAATAAAACTGATCGCACAGATATATTGAACGATGTTCACATGTGTGTATATCGTTAAACTACATCCGTAAAGTGATCTGGAAAGAGCTAGTTGCCTAAAGTTTTTCTCAGACATTCTCTTTTGATACAAGTTATTCGCCATTAAAATATCATTGCGCGATTTTTCATAGCCCCCCTACGATTAACTCCTAAAATATTTCTTAATAAGATCTGCTTCAGTAAATGACATTAAAGATTACAAATGCGAACCGAAATCTCTTTACAAATTTTAATCAGTATAGATCCAAATTAGGATCAGACATTTTACAACTTCTTTAAGAACGTATATGACAGATAATGGATAACTTCGATATAAGAGAGAGAAAAGATCAAAACCGCAACATGTTTGTAGAAAGCTTAATGGTGTAGATTGGATGGCCCACATACGGAGATAGTTCACTTCCAGTTCAGTTCCAATTCAGTTCTAGTTCAGTTCTAGTTTAGTTCTAGTTCAGTTCTAGTTCAGTTCTAGTTCAGTTCTAGTTCAGTTCTAGTTCAGTTCTAGTTCAGTTCTAGTTCAGTT
>NC_060954.1:46331813-46333827 GCF_022045245.1 Lucilia cuprina
GACTATAGACTATACTATAGACTATACTATAGACTATACTATAGACTAGACTATAGACTAGACTATAGACTAGACTATAGACTATACTATAGACTAGACTATAGACTATACTATAGACTATACTATAGAATAGACTATAGACCATACTATAGACTAGACTATAGACTGTACTATTGACTAGACTATAGACTGTACTATTGACTAGACTATAGACTTAACTATCGACTATACTATAGACTAGATTATAGACTAGACTATAGACTTAACTATCGTCTATACTATAGACTAGATTATAGACTAGACAGTAGACTAGATTATAGGCTAGGCTATAGACTAGATTATAGACTAGACTATAGACTGGACTGTAGACTGTACTATTGGCAAGACCATAGACTAGATTATAGACTGGACTATATACTAGACTGTAGACTAGACTATAGGCTAGACCATAGTATATACTATAGTATAGATTGTACTAGACAATGGACTAATTTATAGACTAGACTGTAGACTAGACTATAAAATATACTATAAAATGGACTATAGATTGGACTATAAACTAGACTTTGGATATTAGATATGTCTATTTAACTTTGACTATTTACTTTGAATAGAATTAATTCATTTATATGTCTGTTATAATATGTCAACACATAATAATTTTACTTTTAAAAACATCATCACCATGAATTTTCAAAAATTCTGGACTTTCAATCTTCAAGCCGCACCACCTGAGCAGCTAACTTCACGAGAAGAACAATTTGAATTGGTTGATCAGCAAAAGGTATTAAGAGATTTTTGTGATAAAAAGCGTCAAATCTATAGACTTTATGAAACTCTACAAAAATGCAATAAACGTGTAAATAGTCGTCAGCAAACACGGGAAACCTGTGAGCAGGAGCTATTCGATTATATACAAGCACTCGATCATTGTGTGGCCAAAATGTTATTCCCCCAATTCGTTTAGGATTATGAAATATAAATAAAACGATTTTTAAAAATTGTTGACTATAAAAATATGTAACAATATTTTGCAAGAAATTGTTTTGTGAAAAAATATGATAACGTTTATAGAAAAACATGATTATTGGTTGTTGACTTGTGTGGCTGCTGATGGCTGTTACAAGGTGTATTATTATTTTTTTTTGGTTTTCTTTTTTTCTACAATTATTTGGTGGGCTGACATGATTCTTGTCAGCTCATAAAAATGGTCATTATTAAAACAATTTATTAAATGAAAAAATATTTCATATTTTCGCAATTTGTTTTTTATTACTAAGACAGGTGACTGCTATTTCTGGCTTAAGATTGCTGTTTTATATAGTCTATATAACTATATTTGTTTCTTATGCATTTGACCATTAAAAAAAACACTTTTTATGGTCTTTAATAACAATCATAATAAAAATAATAATATTCAATGTTAATTTCATTATGACTGCAACGACATTATCTATATTTGAGTTTTAATGTTTTAGTTGTTTGTAGTCTTTATTTCGCATAGAAAAAAATTTAAAACAATTTCTGTCCAAAACCTTGATATAGTTTAGATTGTGATAAAGTGTTCTTTTTTGGTTGGTTTCTCTACCTACAATAAGGTTTCTATGAAATATTAGTTGTAGTTTATTATATTTAGAGCTACTATTAACAAAATATAATTCTATTAAATTATAATTATATGTACTAAAGTAAGTATAATATGCTGGTATTTACAAATAATGTTGACAGCCGAATAGAATTCTAGACTTACATAGAGTTGCCAGGTTTTAAGTACAATGTATTCTATGTAGCTTAGTGTAGTCTAGTCTATAATCTAGTATATAGGCAAGCCTATAGTCTACTCTAGAATCCAGTCTATAGGCTAGTCTAAAGTGTAGTCTATAATCTAGTCTATAGTCTAATCTAAAGTCTAGTCTATAGTCTAGTCTTTAGTCTAGTCTATAGTCTAGTCTATAGTCTAGTCTATAGTCTAGTCTACAGTCTAGTCTATAGTCTAGTCTATAGTCTAGTCTAT
>NC_060954.1:46333927-46343424 GCF_022045245.1 Lucilia cuprina
ACTATAGACTAGACTATAGACTAGACTATAGACTAGACTATAGACTAGACTATAGACTAGACTATAGACTAGACTATAGACTAGACTATAGACTACACTATAGGCTAGGCTATAGACTAGACTGTAGACTAATTAATATATACTAGAATAGAGACAAGCCTGTAGACTAGACTATAAACTATACAATATATACTCGATTGTAAACAGGACTTGACTATAATCAAGACGGTAGACTATACTAAAGACTAGACCATAAACTAGACTATAGAATGGACTATAGACTAAACTATAGACTGGGCTTTAGACTAGAATGTTGACTTAATCCCCTGTAAAATTGGTTGAATATGTAAAACTACGCTCCTGTTACCACATTTATTTCAGATTCGATTATCGACAAAGTCATAATGAAAATCACTTTACCTTTAAGTTGGTTAGAAGCTTGGCTAACATGCTGATTGCTGAAACACTCTCACAAACCTACAATAAACATGTACCCAAACAACATCGAAATCGATTACAATAAAATAGATCTTTTCGTACATAAATACTTTTAAAACATATTTAAATGTTATAAGCCGTAAATGTGTTACAATTTTGTTTTTTTTTTTTTTTTGTAATATATTTTTTCAGTTTTTTGTATATTTTGTATAGATTTCTTAGTGTCTAAGAAAATCATATATAATCAATCAATTCAACGAACCATAACACATTCATACGTTCATTTAAACATTCATTCATTGATTATGGTTAAATGGGCAATAGAATAAAACAAAAAACATAAATAAATAAAAGCAGACACAGACCACAAATCCGTAATTTAAAGTCAATACACAACGTATTGACTGAAACATATACAGACACATGTATTCTCAGTCGTACTTGCTGCATTACAACTTGTAAATTAGTTGTGTTAATGCTGGTTTTTTGTGGGCGTGTTTCATTGGTTACATGCCCCAAAGAACGGGATTACAAATTTTGCCTTAAATATTAAAAAAAATATATAATTTTTTAATAATTCTAAAATATTTTTTAGTTTTTCAAATGAATAGCTTTAAGGGAAAAAAACTATAATATTTTAATTGGTTTTTTTCTAGTTCTTTTTATTTCTTTGGCGTTCAAATATTAAGTAATGTTTGCATGTCTATGAGTTCTTTGTCAAAATAGTAGTCAATCAAGCGCTGGTTTAGAGAACTTGAATACCTGAACAATTTATATGTGCACCAGTTAAGAAACCTTTAAATAGCCGATTGGCTTTTGTAATAGTCATACCATTAGTATTTGTGTTAATAAAAATGAAAATTAAATAAATTACGCAAAACGCATACACACATGAATTAGAATTTTAAATTAAACATTTATCTATATTTAAAAATCAACATGATATCAAATCTTGACAGTTGTAAATATATTCGATTAAATTGTACGTACATATGTAGGTAAATAAAACAAAATAAATTAATATAAATGTTTTAATTTCACATTTAATTATAAAACGTTTTATTGTCTATTAACAACTTAATTGCATTTTTTCCTTCTTAATCGTTTAATGTTCAAAAATAAACAAAAGACTGAAGACACATACATCCGTACGTTTGTTCCGGAGTATTTTTTTAAAGCGTAATTTTTTTCGGGAATGATTAATTATATTAAAAGCATATTACAAAATGAGGCATCTATATCCAAAACTAAAGACTGGTTTACTAGCCTCTGGACTGTAAGCCAAACTAAGAAATTACTTATTGTTAAGAGTTTAGCTTAATATATAGGTCAAACTATATCTAGTCAAGACTAGATCTACATTCAAGAGTATAGACTGATCTTCAGCTTTGATTTACATTACTGACCTATGATCCACACTATTAAGTGATCTACATTCAAAACTAAAGTCTGATCTACAGACTATAGATTGATCTATAGTCAAAATTATATACTGATCTTTAGTCAAGACTATGAACTAATCTATGGTCAAGATTAAAGACTGGACAATAGCGAAGACTACTGACTAGACTTTAAGGCTTTTAAAGTTGTGTATTTTTAGACTAATTGTAGTTAAGACTATATGCTGATCTACAGTCTATACAATAGACTGATTTTTTAAGACTATAAACTGACTAAGAGTCAAGCCATGACTATAGAATGTTCTATAGTCAAGAAAATACTGGTTTGAAGTCAAGATAATAGACTGATATAAGACTATAGACTGATGTATAATATAGGCTATAGCAAAATCTATAGTGCAGAATATAGTGTGATCTATATTCAGGTCTTAGACTGATTTCTAGTCAATACTATACTGATTAAAAACTGACCTGTTATCAAGACTTTAGACTGAACGCTAGTTTAGAGTATAGTCAAGATTATAATCAAGACTATAGACTGATCTATTGTCAAGAATATAGACTGATCTATTGTCAAGACTATAGACTGATCTATAGTCAAGACTATAGACTGATCTTTAGTCAAGACCATAGATTGATCTATTTTCAAGACTATAGACTGAGCTATAGTCAAGACTATATACTGATCTATATTCAACACTATATACTGATCTATAGTTAAAACTGTAGACTGATCTATAATCAAGACTATGGACTGATCTATAATCAAGACTATGGACTGATCTATAGTCAAGACTGTAGACTGATCTATAGTCAAGACTTTAGACTGATATATAGTCAAGACTATAGACTGATCTATAGTCAAGACTATAGATTGATCTATAGTCAAGACTATAGACTGATCTATAGTCAAGACTATAGACTGATCTTTAGTCAAGACCATAGACTGATCTTTAGTCAAGACCATAGACTGATTTATAGTCAATACTATAGACTGATCTATAGTCAAGACTATAAACTGATCTATAGTCAAGACTATAAACTGATCTATAGTCAAGACTATAAACTGATCTATAGTCAAGACTATAGACTGATCTATAGTCAAGACTATAGACTGATCTTTAGTCAAGACCATAGACTGATCTATAGACTGATCTATAATCAAGACTATAGACTGATCTAGAGTCAAGACTATAGACTGATCTATAGTCAAGACTATAGACTGATCAATAGTCAAGACTATAGACTGATCTATAGTCAAGACTATAGACTGATCTATATCCAAGACTATAGACTGATCTATAGTCAAGACTATAGACTGATCTATAGTCAAGACTATAAACTGATCAATAGTTAAAACTCTAGACTGATATATAGTAAAGACTATGGGCTGATCTATAGTCAAGACTAAAGACTGATTTATAGTCAAGACTATAGACTGATCTATAGTCAAGACTATAGACTGATCTATAGTCAAGACTATAGACTGATCTATATTCAAGACTATAGACTGATCTATTGTCAAGACTATAGACCGATCTATAGTCAAGACTGTGGACTGCTTATAGTCAAGACTGTATACTGATCTATAGTCAAGACTGTAGAGTGATCTATATTCAAAACTGTAGAGTGATCTATATTCAAGACTATAGACTGATCTATAGTAAAGGCTTTCGACTGATCTATAGTCAAGACTAATTAAACAATTGTCAATACTAAAAAATAATTTTGATTCAAGACTATAATCTAAATTAAAGACTTATTTAAAGTCAAAGTATAGACTACAGTCTGACCTATAGTCGAGACAAACTACAGATATATGGACAATACTACAGGCTGATCTCCATTCAAAACGATAGATGGTTAAATATTCAAGACAATAGACTAATCTAGACTATAAACTGAACTTATTTTAAACATTTTTAAAATTGAGAAATATTGGCAAGGCTTTGCATCATTTACATATTTTAATACTAATGACATAACTTTACAAAAAATGTCATTAAATAATACCTATATTTTGTCTAGACTATTAAGACAAATAAATATTGCATGTTGAAATATTGGAGTAAAATAGTTTTTGACAAGATTGCATTTACAAACATTTAAAGGTCAATTATAGTTCAAATTTATGCAAAAGAATTCATAATTTTTGTTTATTTTCATAGAATTTGTTTTCATAAATATTTACTAACCTTGATTTAGAACGTTTTGAGACAAGGTTAAGATATTTGCTTGTTAGTTCTGTTCTAACACACTATAAACACCACTCTGTTAGAATTGGTCAATATATTAAATATTTTTCAGTTAAATTCTTTAATTTATGATTATTGCTCAATTAATTAAAAGTCAATAAAAAAGCGGTAGCTTATAGTATTAATTTACTATTATTAAGTAAGTATTGTATACAGATTTTCCAAATGACTTAATAAATTTTTGTTAATTTTTTGTAATTGTAAAATTTATTCTATAATTTTTGCTTCTTTTTGCGTAACTTTATGTTTAATAAATAAAAAGATAACAGACATATTCGAAGACTATTTGAAATGTAATGTAATTAAGTAAATAAATTGTTAAGCTTTTATCCACCACATTATATGTAAGAGTGCGGACATGAGCTTCTTTACAAATCTAATCTTCCATACAAAATGAAGCAATAATTTATTTTTTTTTAATTTTAAAAGTTAGCTACTGTTTAACAGTTTAAGTTAGAATAAATATTTATCCATTAAAGAAGCGATTTGAAAATATTTATTATTTTCAAATTCAAATTTAGTAAAACATCATTACCTGTGCTCGTGTGGTGGTGCAATATGTTGCAAGATAAACTGGAATTATTTGTAAGAAATATTTATGTAAATTTAAAAATTGGCAAGACGGAAATGCTGCAATTTTGAATTTGTACCAATTTTTGTAATTTATTAAATTGGAAGTGTAGAAATAAGAAGAAATATGGAAATATTATATTCAAATCGATTACTAAGAAGTCATTAAATAGCAATTCAGTACATTAAATAAATATAGAAACAAATTACAATATTAAAGACACAGTCAAGAATGTCAATTGTAGTATACAATGTAGAATAAACACTACAGAACGGTATATAAACAAGACTATAGACAGTTCTACAGTCAAGACTATAGACAGTTCTACAGTCAAGACTATAGACAGTTCTACAGTCAAGACCACAGACAGTTCTACAGTCAAGACTATAGACAGTTCTACAGTCAAGACTATAGACAGTTCTACAGTCAAGACTATAGACAGTTCTATAGTCAAGACTATACATTGTTCTATAGTCAAGACTATAGACTGTTCTATAGTCAAGTCTAGAGACTGTTTTATAGTCAAGACTATAAACTGTTCTATAGTCAAGACTATAAACTGTTCTATAGTCAAGACTACAGACTGTTCTATAGTCAAGACTATAGACTGTTCTACAGTCAAGACTATAGACTGTTCTATAGTCAAGACTATAGACTGTTCTATAGTCATGACTATAGACTGTTCTATAGTCAAGACTATAGACTGTTCTATAGTCATGACTATAGACTGTTCTATAGTCATGACTATAGACTGTTCTATAGTCATGACTATAGACTGTTCTATAGCCAAGACTATAGACTGTTGAATAGTCAAGACTATAGACTGTTCTATAGTCACGACTAGACTGTTCTATAGTCAAGACTATAGACTGTTCTACAGTCAAGACTATAGACTGTTCTATAGTCAAGACTATAGACTGTTCTATAGTCAAGACTATAGACTGTTCTATAGTCATGACTATAGACTGTTCTATAGTCATGACTATAGACTGTTCTATAGTCATGACTATAGACTGTTCTATAGCCAAGACTATAGACTGTTGAATAGTCAAGACTATAGACTGTTCTATAGTCATGACTAGACTGTTCTATAGTCAAGACTATAGACTGTTCTACAGTCAAGACTATAGACTGTTCTATAGTCAAGACTATAGACTGTTCTATAGTCAAGACTATAGACTGTTCTATAGTCATGACTATAGACTGTTCTATAGTCATGACTATAGACTGTTCTATAGTCATGACTATAGACTGTTCTATAGCCAAGACTATAGACTGTTGAATAGTCAAGACTATAGACTGTTCTATAGTCATGACTAGACTGTTCTATAGTCATGACTATAGAACAGTCTATAGTCTTGACTACTATTAGTCTATTATGTATTTTAAAAAATATATTTTATTTTGCAAAATATAATTTCAGCTATGCATCCTTTTCTCTTTCCGCTTCCGTAGCCAAAGTGATATTCTTGCTCTTTGGTCCCTCATCGATGTCTTCAGCATAAAAATGTCTATATTTCGAATCGCTTCGCAGTTTAAGCATAAATTTATCGTAGTTCTTATCATCATAATCTCTATCAGGCCCGGGTGTTGAAAATTTATTAAATTGTGCAATTATATCAGCGTTTGTAATTTTTCTGGAACTCATGCTTGCTTCGAGAGATTTCAGTTTGTAATGAGTATATATTTTTTTGGAGTTTAGTATTTATAGGATTTTTAGTGTGTAAGCATAACAGAATATTGTTATCGTTTATAATTCCAGACACGTACCGTACATACCGTTATCTCTAAAACAGTTATCTGTGATCATGATAAATCATTCGGATATTTATTAAAATAATAATTTTTTTTAAATCATAAAACTCAATTATTTTTCAAAACAATTTATTTTATTCAAAATAACTATATTCGTTCAATAATTTGTAATTATCCGATTAAACTTTAAATAATTTATTGAATTAACTGATAAAAAATATTCTTAAATCAAGATTTTTCCAAGAATTCTGAAATTATCAAAAATCCCATAAAAATTACAACAAATATGAAGGGATATGGAAAGAATGGGCGTGACTCATTTATATTCTACGCTCATAATAGCATTAAAAGAAATAATTTTTACGTGACTAGAATTTTTTAAAAAACGAAATTACTCCCAAGAAAATCATAAGAAGAAGAGGAGTCAAAATGGAAAAATTTTGTGTCAGAACAGTTTTTCGGAAAACAAAGACATACTTTCAATTATTTCCTATTTAAAATAAGCAAGTTCCTTCCATAGATAAAGGAAATATAAGCAAAAATCCAAAAAAATAAAATCTAACATTTTATAAAAAAGAATTCTTATGTATTTTCGGGAAATTTTCGCCTTACAAAGCCTAGTATGGATTTATGGTTAAATATGAAATCAGAATATGTCTGATTAAAAAAAATGTTGAGCGATAAAAAAAATTTCTAGTATGATGATAACGAAAATTACAATAATAAATCGTATCACCAACCGATTTTCTAATACTATGATAATTTTTTCCTCTTAGATTGTCTTCTTGTAAATCATAAAAATGGTTAGTTTTCAACCGATTTAATAAAGCTTTACAAAAACTTTCTGTTTCTTTCTGCAAAAAATTATAAAAAACTAAAACATATTTGTTTTCTTTAAAATAGATTTCTAGTTCAGTTTAGTTCAACTCTAGTTCAGTTCTAGTTCAGTTCTAGTTCAGTTCTAGTTCAGTTCTAGTTCAGTGCTAAGTAGTTCAGTTCTAGTTCAGTTCTCGTTCAGTTCTTGTTCAGTTCTAGTTTAATTCTAGTTTAGTTCTAGTTCAGTTCTAGTTCAGTTCTAGTTCAGTTCTAATTCAGTTCTAGTTCATTTCTAGTTCATTTCTAGTTCAGTTCTAGTTCAGTTATAGTTCAGTTCTGGTTCAGTTCTAGTTCAGTTCTAGTTCAGTTCTAGTTCAGTTCTAATTCAGTTCTAGTTCAGTTCTAGGTCAGTTCTAGTTCAGTTCTAGTTCAGTTCTACTTCAGTTCTAATTCAGTTCTAGTTCAGTTCTAGTTCAGTTCTAGTTCAGTTCTAGTTCAGTTCTAGTTCAGTTCTAGTTCAGTTCTAGTTCAGTTCTAGTTCAGTTCTAGTTCAGTTCTAGTTCAGTTCTAGTTCAGTTCTAGTTCAGTTCTAGTTCAGTTCTAGTTCAGTTCTAGTTCAGTTCTAGTTCAGTTCTAGTTCAGTTCTAGTTCAGTTCTAGTTCTAGTTCAGTTTTACTTAATTTCCGTTCCTGCTCAGTTCTATAGATTGCTGCACTGTCAGGCTTGTCTTTATTTGGTTCTGAATCAAATTACAATTCATTGCGGTAACTAAAAAATCATACATTTCTATGGATGAAATCATGAATTTCTAAAATTGTAAATTTCTATTATTGCATAGGTATAAAATATATGTAAATAAAATTTAATGATTTAAAGCACCCACCTGTTAGCAGCAATGTGTATTTTTGGATTATGGGTGATGTTATCAAATCGAACGAAATTTATTTATTTATTAAAACTTTAATATTTTCGGCATATTTTAATCTTTAATTTTATTTTTTTAATAAATTTTTGGTTTTTTATTAAACAGAATCTTCTTCTTATTTATTTTATTCTTAATTAATCAGATTAAATTTAAACCTTTTTTGCATTTATTTTTGCACTTATTTTTAATTTACAACAACAACAACCTGTGGCATTTCTATAATTGAGATTTGATTTTTAATTCTTATATTAGAAATCATAAACTTTACAAAAACAACAGCAGATTTTCTTAACACTTTTACACACTTTTTTATTTATTTCCTTTTTACTTTTTTATTTCCATTTTTTGTTGCTGTTAACTCCAACGAATGGCCAAACTAAAGCAACACAACGACCGCCTCTAATTTGTATGAAATTTCCAACAAACTTCTAACACTTTTTTCACTAATTTACTGAAGACTTTTCATCAAAATTTTTACACACAATTATTAACAAACATTTAAATTATATTTTTATGCAAAAATGTTTAAATTTTATAAATTTTTTACCCAGATTTTTTAATTTTTAATTGACACTAATCATTAAACAACCAAACACTTTTAAAATTTCCCGAAAACTAAAAAGGAATGCATATAATAAGAGAATATTTCCTTTGTTGTTGTTGTTGCTTTTAGTTGTAGCATTGCTCTATTTAAAGGGTTTTTGTTGTTGTTGTTCACAACTATTAATATGTAGTGAGAGGAAATCTGTGGGAGATTATTGAAATGCGTAATGGAGTTAAATGAAGTATATAAACAAGGTGATTGACATTCGCTTGAAAATACTAAATTGTAAGTATGTTTGTATGCATTTTGACAGTTTGAATACACTTATGTTTATGTATAAAAAAGTAATAACTGATGATTTACTGGACTCTTGTATAAATACTTTGATATTTGCGCCTAAATGTTGCAAAAAATTTGGTACTTTCTTATGTCAATAGTAGAAATGGGATATTTAGTGAGATGATAACAAAAAGAAATGCTGGTTTAAGCGTTCTATAAATTGACTTTCGAAGAATTGAACAACGGACTTTTTGTCGTAGTCGACTATTTTGTTTCAATAAAGTCGATAACTCGACTTTTGTCTACAAAAAGATACGAAAGGTCGAGATAGGTCGTTAGATAGAACTGAACTAGAACTGAACTAGAACTGAACTAGAACTGAACTAGAACTGAACTAAAACTGAATTAGAACTGAACTAGAACTGAACTAGAACTGAATTAGAACTGAACTAGAACTGAACTAGAACTGAACTGGAACTGAACTAGAACTGAACTAGAACTGAACTAGAACTGA
>NC_060954.1:46343524-46345184 GCF_022045245.1 Lucilia cuprina
CTATAGACTAGACTATAGACTAGACTATAGACTTGACTATAGACTAGACTATAGACTAGACTATAGACTAGACTATAGACTAGACTATAGACTAGACTATAGACTATAAACTAGACTATATAGACTAGACTATAGACTATAAACTAGACTATATAGACTAGACTATAGACTAGACTGTACTAACACTGTTAAACCCCTTATATTTAAACTGCTTAAATTATTTAGCTAAAATTAGCAACACTTTTTTTAGAACTATCTTTGGCCACCAGAATTCCACAGAGGTGGCAAGGAGGTTAAATACAAAATAAAAATTTATATTGTTTTACTAAAGAACTTTGTTACTCGTTTTATTTCTAATGTATTTTATTTCAGTTCATGATTTTCAAATGATCGGTCATTAAAATTAATTGCTTAAAATTGCACATAACGACTATCATTAGAGATCAATGTTGGTTTTCTTTTTTTTACTGAATAGTAAATTAGTTATTTTATATACTTTATGTTCATATCTATTAAATTTGTGAGCGGTGTGAGCTTTTTTACAACAATTACATATATACACATGCGAAATTATTTAAGCTCGTTTTTTTAATAAAATAATAAAATTCAATGATATGTACTGACTGAACATGGTTATGGAAACGTTATTAGATTTTAACCTTCAGTTTTTTTTGCATTATCAATCGCTAGATTGAGAACAACAATAAAAATAAACATGCATATGTATATGCAATATTTTAGCACATAATATATGTTCCCTATGCTAAGTTAATTGAGGTCATTCATCAGTAAAACAAATTTCAAAAAAAATTGAACCCGGATTCGAGTGTATGCTCTGCCAACCACAGTCGCTCTAAGTTTGTCATCAGACTTTAAGAAATTCCAGAAATATTCCACAAAATAACTGTAGAGTTTAACAAGATCGGACACGATCTTTTATAACTATAAATACATCTTTAACTTTCTGAAAATATCAAGTTTGTTCTGTATGGTTCTAAACAATATAATACAAATATTTAATATAGAAAAAAACTGGTATTGCACTTAAAAAAAAATTCTAAAAGTCATTCATCAACAACGTCTATATAAATATTTGAATGGCTATAATTGATGACGCCATTCTATTTGGGATTAAGAACAAAAAATATCCTAAACCTGAATTTTAAAATTAATGATCATAAATTTAAGTTAAATACTTATAAGCAAAATTTGAAATATAATAAGATTTTTTGATTAAAATAATTATATTATTTTGTTAGCATTCAGCATATCTCTATGACATTTGTAGATATTTTGTAATCCCTAGATATATACAAAATTGTGTTTAATATCATAAGACTGTCAAAAAGGTACACAGAAAAAGATTCAGATGTATCCATAGCAAATCGTGGAACTTTTTATATATATTTTGCTAACGATATTTATAGTCTAGTCTATAGTCCAGTCTATAGTCTAGTCTATAGTCTAGTCTATAATCTAGTTTATAGTATAGTCTACAGTTTAGTCCATAGTCTAGTCTACAGTCTATTATATAATAATCTAGTCTAAAGTTCTGTATATAGTCTAGTCTATAGTCTAGTCTATAGTCTAGTCTATAGTCTAGTCTATAGTCTAGTCTATAGTCTAGTCTATAGTCTAGTCTATAGTCTAGTCTATAGTC
>NC_060954.1:46345284-46346898 GCF_022045245.1 Lucilia cuprina
GTTCAGTTCTAGTTCAGTTCTAGTTCAGTTCTAGTTCAGTTCTAATTCAGTTCTAGTTCAGTTCTAGTTCAGTTCTAGTTCAGTTCTAGTTCAGTTCTTGTTCAGTTCCAGTTCAGTTCCAGTTCAGTTCTAGTTTAGTTTAATTTCAATTTTAATTCAGTTCATAAACAATATTTACTATGAATGTGTTTGTTCATATATGATTTTATTTTTGGAGAAGAAAATATATTTATTTCATATTAAATTGTAATCTCAGCTAATACACTAATTTTTAAATAAGCTTAATTAAAAAGAATTCCAGTAAAATACATTGTTAAAAACTACTTAAAAATATTTGAAATAATTTTATTTACTTAACGTTCATAAGTTCCCAAAAAAGTATTACAGGTTGGACAATAATGTTCAACATTACGAGCACATCCGGTACAATACAAGCAACCAGCACAAGGACAACAACTGTAAGATCAAACAGAAAAATTAATTTTACCGAAACTCTCTCTCTCTCTCGTCCTTTGATAATGATTATTACCCGAAAACACATAAAAGTAAAGCCAAAAGATGAGTCTTGTTGGAGGCCTTAAACTCGGCATTTGTAGTTACATTCGTTTGGCAGACCGAACAGAATGCCTGCTGCGACTCAGGACCTAATGGTGTCGACATGATGGTGTTTGACTAACTACTAATAATGTAATTCTAAAACAAAAACAATTCAATTTGACAAATACATAACATTTACTAATGAAGCACATTTGTCGTGTAAACTGTATTCATTGAATATGACAGTTATAGTTAATTGACGAATGACACGCTAATTAAATTAAATATGTCCATAATTGTAGGGTTTTTTTTATTGAACTGGAATTATAATATTAGAACTAAAGTTAGGCTTCAATAAAAGCTTTTATAAGTCTTTCTTAAAATCTTGGTTCCAGAACCGAAGGGAACTTATTCCAGATCAAATGTTTTTTGGACCGGTCTAATGCACTTAGGACGATTTTTTTTATGACATTGTCACACATTATATGTATTATGTTGATTAATATCTACGTTAAAGTAGTTACAGTTTTATCTTTTACTGGTAATCAAAAGTGAAGTAATTGTAGGGTTTTACAGCAATTTGACCATGTCCTTAAACTATTGTTTATGTATGTAGTTCAGACTTTTCCGATTAACCATCCAACCATTATTGTCAATGTTATATGTAAGAGGTAAAGGTACCGCGACAAAAATCGATACCGTGGAATTCACCAGTGTTATTATTGTTATTAATTTGTTTAAGCGCCAAAAGTGAAACTTGTTTGTCATTATATGGTATTAAATACATATCGATTTTTGTTGCAGTGTACCATTTTTAAAAGTTATTATACATATATTTCTATTTATTCTAACCCAGAAAAAACTGTAAGAAAATTCCATAGTAGACTAGACTAAAGTCTAAATCAAGACTAAGCAGTAGACTAGGCCACAATATAGTCTACAATATATACTACAGACTAGACTATAGAATAGACTATAGACTATACTATAGACTAGACTATAGACTAGACTATAGACTAGACTATAGACTGGACTATAGACTAGACTATAGACTAGACTATAGACTAGACTATAGAC
>NC_060954.1:46346998-46350585 GCF_022045245.1 Lucilia cuprina
TCTATAGTCTAGTCTATAGTCTAGTCTATAGTCTAGTCTATAGTCTAGTCTATAGTCTAGTCTATAGTCTAGTCTATAGTCTAGTCTATGGTCTAGTCTATAGTCTAAGCTATAAACTAGTCTACAGTCTAGTCAGCAGACTTTTCTATATTCTAGTCTACAGGCTAGGCTATAATCTGGTATATACTCTAGAGGATAGTCTGTTTTTTTTTTTTTGTCATTAGTCTAGTCTACAGTCAAGTTTATGTTTTATTATAATTAAAATCTTGTTTATAGTGTAGTAAATAGTTCTCTTTATGTAGCGTTTTTTGTAATAATATTTAATTAAGGATTATATTCAGCTAATGACACCTGTTATAATATGGAATTAGTTTTAACAAAAAAGTATCCTTAATCTTAATTTCAGCGTTTGTTTAAAGTAATTATAAGATTCATTCAATATTCTTAAATTCTAAAAATTTGCACAGAAAAACAACACATAAAACACAATCTAAAATGTCAACAAAAATTACATATAAAATCTTAGTTAATAAATGAAGTTGCAACAATATTGGCAATCATATTACCACATTCGTGCCACATGCAAGACATATATACTACTACTTACCAGTATACAATTCAAATGACAGTTTCGTTATTTAATGACCAAGTTCAAATGCATACAATTATTATTATTACTTGTTATTGCAGCCGCAGCAGTTTACTATTTGAATTGTGTCTGTTGCATTTGACCATAAACTAAAAAAAAATTGTTTCGTTTCTAATCAACAGCTATTGCTTCTAACAAAACAAACAAAATATTTTTCGTATCTACAAATAAACAAAAACGAAATCAGCAACAACTGCAATAGTACTACCAACCAAAAGATACAATCTCTGTTGAAATCACATTTAACTCAATGGAATGAAATGATCATTAGAAACATAAAAATACAAATATTTACGTACTGTTACGGTCGGTTTTCTCTCCTCCCAAGAACCGCACCCTTTTTCGTATGATGAACTTGAACTCGAAAAGAAATAGTTACACAAAATTTAATAAAAAAGCCCAGCATTATTTAATGAGTCATTGGATAAAGTCTTGGGCAGTCGGACTGCTTGATTCACTTGAATATTTCTTCAGACTATAGACTAGTCTATAGTGTTGCACACTGTATATCCTTTAGAGAAGGCTATAGACTACCCAAAAGTCTAGTCTATAATTTTGTTTATAGTCTAAGTAGTCTATTGTCTATTTTATAGTATAGTCTTATAAGTTCTGTATGTAGACTAGTAGATATTTCCGTCTATAGTTTATTCCAAAGTTTAGTCTTAAGTCTAGCCAAAAGTCTAGTCTAAAGTCTTGTCTTAAGCCTAGTAATGGACTAGTCGTAGTCTATAGTCTAGAGACTATACCATGGACTAGAATAGAGGCTAGACTTAAGAATATACTATGAACTAGAATAGACACTTGACTATAGACTAGATAATCTATTATAGACTAATATAGATACTAGACTAGATAGTACTTTAGAGTAATCTACATTCTAGTCTATGGTCTAGTTTGTAGTCTAGTCTCTAGCCTAGTCTAAAGACTAGTCCACATTCTAGTCTTTAGAACGGTCTATAGTCCAGTATCTAGTCCAATATGTAATCTAGTCTATAGTCTAGTCTATAGTCTATAATCTAGTATGTAGTCTAGTCTTTAATCTAGTCTATAGACTAGTCTATAGTTTAATTTATAGTCTAGTCTATAGTCTAGTCTTTAGTCTAGTCTATAGTCTAGTCTATAGTCTAGTCTATAGTCTAGTCTATAGTCTAGTCTATAGTCTAGTCTATAGTCTAGTCTATAGTCTAGTCTATAGTCTCGTCTATAGCTTAGTCTATAGTCTCGTTTATAGTCTAGTCTTTAGTCTCGTCCTTAAATATTTTAATCGAATTTCGAGACAAGCCAAAGAAAGTTCTTTAGAGCATAGAGGGTAATGTATGTTTGTTTGTGGGTCTCAGGCCCGTTTTGTCTTCCCGTTTTCCTTCCTAGCCATCCTATTAACAGGGGATTTAAATTTTTACCTAAAGTATATAACTTTCAAATTAATATTTTTGGAATACCAACATTGCTTTGCACTTTTTCTTATCAAATTCAAATAATTTGTAAAAGTTTTGAAATTTCGCTTTTTTAAGGCGTTATCAGAAATTTCTGTTCATAAACTCTTAACAATCAAATTAAATTATTAGCTTTCATACTTAACATTTACCATTAAATTGTCTATAAATATTTCAATTCAAAATCAATCAAACAAAAATGTTTTGCTTTCCATTTCTAAACTAAATTTTGTTGAATTCAATTAAAGAGGGTGGCCGGCCTCTTTGAAAGTTATTAAGTTTTTTTAACATTTCATTTTTTCGGTTAATTAAATGTTTAAACGTTCGTTAATGAATTTGTTTCGCAGTTAATTGTTCTGTGTCTGTGTGTGTGTGGTCAAAAGTTCAAATAATAAAAAGTAAATGTGTAAAATGTTATAATTACGTTTTTATGGATGTTATGGAGATAAAGTTATTTAATATTTTGTCTGTAATACTTTAGGGCCTAAATGGGAAAGACAAAAGTAATAAATTATTTAAAGGGAATTTTCAATTGAAATTATTATTTTTTTTTTTTTGATTATTAATATGAGGCCTATTGTAACATTGATTCATTCAAAGAGATCTCAAAAAAAATTTGAGGTTCCAATTACAACAAAAATCTAATATTTAGCGAAAGCAAAAGTTTGTGAAAGATAACTGGGAAAGTGTAATTGTGACTAGTCAACGGGACACTTTAATGAATCATTTTATTGACATTTAAATCCTATGGTGTTTAAAGTCCAGTCTAAATTTTTATTATCATATGAATTTCCTCAACACATGTTTCTAATCAAACAGTAGATGAAGTGCAAAATAAACTAAAACACTTAACTATTTGAACTTTTAAAAAACGTTTCCTCCCATCATTTGTTTAAACTTTTTTTTCTATCTAAGTATGTATTACTTTTTCTTTTAGAGGAATTACTTTTAAATATTGAAAGCCACATGCGGTCAATACTTACACACACACACATTTAACTGACTACCTTCCGTATCCGTTGGTCAAAAAATATGTAATTTTGGTTTAGTGTTCATAGAAAAATAATAAAAAAAACAAAAACTAAAAAGTAATTAATAATTATTGAGTGTTTAAATGCTTTCATTTTCACACACATTTTATTGGAAAAAAAGTGAAATAATAATAACGTTAAAAGAAAAAGTAAATGTTCTTTAAACTTTCATTGAAAACTAGATAAATACAAAAATGTTTGTGCAAACTAAACACATGTTTATAATTGAAGAAAATCGTTCAAAAGTTCAAAATTGAAGAAAATCGTTCAAACATGCCCCAGTCATTGCCAAACCAATTTAGTGCAATTTTAAGGGTCACCGATGCCCAGAGATTGTGAAACTTAGTAAGTTAGTAAGTTAGTAAATTAGTAAGTTAGTAAGTTAGTAAGTTAGTAAGTTAGTAATTTAGTAAGTTAGTAAGTTAGTAAGTTAGTAAGTTAGTAAGTTAGTAAGTTAGTAAGTTAGTAAGTTAG
>NC_060954.1:46350685-46352412 GCF_022045245.1 Lucilia cuprina
TCCTCAACCAGTGCCACGGGTGGGAATCGAACCCACCACCTCCGGTCTACCAGACTAGAACACTAACCACTAACCTACCGGAGGCCACTAGTCTAGTCTATAGTCTAGGCTATAGTCTAGTTTATAGTCTAGTCTATAGTCTGGGGTATAGTCTAGTCTATAGTCTAGTCTATAATATAGTATAGTCGATAGTTTAGTCTATAGTCTAGCTTATAGTCGAGTCTATAGTCTAGTCTATAGTATACTGTAGTCTATAATATAGTTTAGTCTATAGTATATTGTAGTCTATAATATAGTCTAGTTTATAGTTTAGTCTGCTCTATATTCTAGCCTATTCTTTGGTCTAATCTATAGTTATACAAATAGTTAAACACTTTATTGAGTTGAAATTTGTTCCAAAAAAATTTCAGGGCAATTGCAGCTTCCACACACTGTAATAAATTTGTCAGCTAATATTGGAAACGTGGGTTTCATGATGTAACTGTTTATTATTTATAGTTTGTATTTAAAAGAAGATTTAAGCTCGTTAAACTATCTACATAAATCACATCGATTTTTATATAGATACATATGTAAGTGTTTTTCTTTGTTGACAACATATTTATAGTATAACTTACACTCCATGAGAAAACTTTACCTCGTTAGGTTTGCTATAAATTCCAAAGTTTATTGACACATTTAAATATTTGCCAACACAATTCAAAACTATTTTCATAATTTTTTTATTGGTTGCAAGTTAAAACTTTTACTTGTCGGATGCCGGCTTTAATTGCAACAACCAACATGTGTTAACAGCAAATACTTTTGTACTCGTGCAATGACAGCGTTTCTTTTGCTGTTGTCTTAAACAATTTACATGCAACAAGAATTGTGTGCAATCGTATTATGTTCGAATAAATTGTTGCTACTTTTTTTGTCATTCTCCTTTTCATTCGTCTTGTTTTTGCGGCCTCTTGCTTGCTTACAAACAATTTTAATTGAAACTATGATCTGGTTAATATACTTAATTAAAGCTTTAACAAAATTAAGCAATTTATGGTAAAAAAATATCCACAAATATGCGGTAAAAAATTTATATTTCAACTTGCTGTTTGATATGTATTTATATGTAACGATATATTTTGTATGATTAAAAACCACCTAGTTAGAAGTTTAATAAATAAAATACAACTAATATTTAATAATTGTTAATAATATATGCTTTCAAATTATTTATACATACATATGTATACATACATTTTCCAACGAATATTTTCAAATTGACCAGGCATGCATGATTGGGCATGACTGAAACACTAGAACATATACAGACTAGACTCTACACTATAAACCAAACTAAACATTGGACTAGACTATATATAAGACTATAAGCTAGAATTAAGATTAGACTATATATTGTCTTTAGACTAAACAAGAGAACATAACAGACTGTAGACTTTATTTTTAATAGAAGATTATAGGTTATACTATGCCATAGTCTAGTCTATACTAGACCTAAGCCTAGTTTTTACTAGACTGTACAAGACTATAAACTAGACTATAGATTAGACTATAAACTACACTAAACAAAAACTAGACTATATGTTAGACTATAGACTAAACTATAGATTAGACTATAAACTAGACTATAGACTAGACTATAGACTAGACTATAAACTAGAATATAGACTAGACTATAGACTAGACTATAGACTAGACTATAGACTAGACTATAGACTAGACTATAG
>NC_060954.1:46352512-46355033 GCF_022045245.1 Lucilia cuprina
AACCAACTAACTAACCAACTAACTAACCAACTAACTAACTAACTAACTAACTAACTAACTAACTAACTAACTAACTAACTAACTAACTAATTTACTAACTAACTAACTTACTTACTTACTTACTAACTAACTAACTAACTAATTAACTAACTAACTAACTAACTAACTAACTTACTTACTAACTAACTAACTAACTAACTAACTAACTAACTAACTAACTTACTTACCTACTAACTAACTAACTAACTAACTAACTAACTAACTAACTAACTAACTAACTAACTAACTAACTAACTAACTAACTAACTAACTAACTAACTAACTAACCAACTAACTAACTAACTAACTAACTAACTAACTAACTAACTAACTAACTAACTAACTAACTAACTAACTAACTAACTAACTAACTAACTAACTAACTAACTAACTAACTAACCAACTAACCAACTAACTAACTAACTGATTGTGTATTCGAAGTTTATGCACGATTAAATTGCTGAACCGGAGTCAGAATCCTCAGATTTTGTCGGAATCACTTCTGTGTCCTGCGAGTATTAAAGACAAAAAGTAGGCGAACTAGCAAAAGGGGGCGTGAAGCCTCCCTTATGAATTGAATATTAAAATTTTTGTATCTGAAAAACTATTAGAGCTGGAATCTTCAAATTTTGAATGAAGAACTTTTACATCCATGTGATAACGGAGTCGGTTACGCTATAGCCTTCTGTATGCTTGTTGAAATCAATTTTCTTAAAACCCCAGATATCCTTTCTTCTAGTATCTGCTTTGTGGCCTCTGGTAGGTTAGTGGTTAATGTTCTAGCTGGTAGACCAGAGATGGTGAGTTCGATTACCACCTGTGACACTGGTGAAGGAGTGCACAACAGGCCCGATAGAGTCCTAGATATATTTCTTCGGATTCTTCCTTTCAAACTAACTAACTTACATCTGCTTTGTTGTAAATAAAGTTGTGTTGGAGCTATTACAACGAATTTAAAAGTGGACGCGATATCTTGAATCTTAGATATGATGGAGAAATTCTAAATAGTATTCACCACTGCGTAATCCTTTTGAAAAGTGTACACCTTTTACATCATAGTTTCTGTGTTAAACATTTTTGTCTTGTGTATATGGTCTTAGAATACATTGCTGTAAAAATTACATCCTAGTCTACAATCTACTCTACGCCCAATTACTAAGACATTTTTAATGACACTTGGAACTGATCAAAGAACCATTAATGATTTTTAACTCAGTTTTTAAATCAAACTATGATCAGGAAAATCTTGGGTTTTATATAAAAATTTAGACTTAGTTTTATAATTCTGTGTCCTTAGTGTAAACTGACAAAATTCATCAACATAATAAAATGCCACAATATTTTCTACCAACTTTCAACAATTCTTCCTAGAGTTCTAAAAAGCATCATTAATAACAAATTCTTATCATAAATTGTGACATTTTGCATGATCAAAACAAAAATAAATCAATTTTGCAAAATATAAATCAAAAGAATAAAATAATTCCTACGACAAATTGCAGCAACTTTCAACTGCATTTAAAAATGAATTTCGATTTTTTTAACATTTTTCAAATTGTTGCAATAAAATTTATTAAGTGTTGATGTTTATTGTGATAAAGATTATAAAACAAAAATTTTTTTTTTGCAAAAAAAGAAAAAAAAAACATAAACAACAATGTTAATTAAAGCAATCTGGTTATAAAACAAAAAGCAACAGCAACAAACACATAGTTATTAACATTAACAAAATATTTAGATAGAAAATCAACAAAAAATATACTAAACTATTGCATACAAAAATTTTCCTAACATCGTTAAGGAAAGAAACATTTCCAACGTGGGCTGTTTGTTAGCGAATGACTGTAGAATGGGTGAGTGTGGTTGGTTAGTTTGTTTGAGAATGTATATTAAGAAACTGTTAAACTGAAACTTTACTAAAACCAGAGTAATATGAAAATAAAACTATATCATAAAACTCTAATTATATGTACCAGAAAACTATTATAATTTTTTTTTCGTTTGCAAAATTTGCATATAAGAAAAAGACAATTCTGACAGTAAGTATGGACCGTTGAGAGTCAACATAATATTACTAGATTGACGAGATGGCGAGTATTTATTATAACTAGTTTCCTCAATTAAGATACATGTAATTAAATATTTGACGAAGTAATTTGCAACATGATATTTTTTACATCAAATTTTCAAAAATCGACAGGAAATTAAGACCACAATTCTTTATGAGTGTAGCTATGTCCAGACTATAATCTAGTCACAGTCGAGTTAGTAGTCTAGTCTACAGGCTCAGCAATTTTAAGTCTACAGTCTAGTATAGTATATAGTCTAATATATAGTGTAATCTATAACCTAGTCTAAAGTCTATAGCCCAGTTTATAGTTTCGTCTATAGTCTAGTCTATAGTCTAGTCTATAGTCTAGTCTATAGTCTAGTCTATAGTCTAGTCTATAGTCTAGTCTATAGTCTAGTCTATAGTCTAGTC
>NC_060954.1:46355133-46370371 GCF_022045245.1 Lucilia cuprina
GTTAGTTAGTTAGTTAGTTAGTTAGTTAGTTAGTTAGTTAGTTTGTTAGTTTGTTAGTTTGTTAGTTTGTTAGTTTGTTAGTTTGTTAGTTTGTTAGTTTGTTAGTTATTTAGTTATTTAGTTAGTTAGATAGTTAGTTAGTTAGTTAGTTAGTTTGTTAGTTTGTTAGTTGGTTAGTTAGTAAGTTAGTTAGTTAATTAGTTAGTTAGTTAGTTAGTTAGTTAGTTAGTTAGTTAGTTAGTTAGTTAGTTAGTTAGTCAGTTAGTTAGTTAGTTAGTTAGTTAGTTAGTTAGTTAGTTAGTTAGTTAGTTAGTTAGTTAGTTAGTTAGTTAGTTAGTTAGTAAGTTAGTAAGTTAGTAAGTTAGTAAGTTAGTAAGTTTGTAAGTTAGTAAGTTAGTAAGTTAGTTAGTTAGTTAGTTAGTTAGTTAGTTAGTTAGTTAGTTAGTTTCATTCCTTAATATTACTACATTTAGTAGTACTACTTTCATATTTTCAATTAGAAAAAGAAATCGACAAACATCTATTAGTTGAGGTTTATCTTTATGTTGATTTTCCTTTTTATTTTCCATATTTAAAAACAAAATTACTGGGCATACAAAACACATTGTCAATGTCGTTGCTGTCATTTCTACATATACCTAACTTCCACAATGACACTTTGAGACATTTCATAAAATTGTTTTCAAAACCATTTGACAGTTTGGTGCAAAATAAATGTCAAAATTGCGTAGTGGGTGCGTACCAATAACAATTGTCTATTGATTCTATTGTTTAGTTACAATGACTTTGTTTTTCATTTCATGACATTCGTGATTGTTATTAATGAAGTTAAAAATACGGCTTAACAAATAAAGTCTAGTTGGACAATTATTAGTTCATATAGCAGGGGTACAGTAGAGTTAATGTCAACTTAAATTAGGAGCTTTAAATGGTTGTCAAATTATTGGTTGAGTGACGAATAAAATTTGGTAGAATAATTTGTTAAATTTTTGAATTGAAAGGGTTTTTTAAAGAATTGATTGCTTAACCGGATAAGTTTTAAAAATTCTTATAAATAAAGTTAAAAATCTTATTTCAGAAATTATTTTATGTGTATCAGTTACAAACATTCTTAAGGATTATGATCACACTTCATTCATTATGATCATTAAAAGAAAGCGTATTAAATTTTAAGTTTTATGTATAAATCTTGGCAGACATGGTGAAGGTCATCTAGAAAACAATAAATAAATAAACAAGGAAAACAAATGACATTTTTTACAATTAAAATAATTTCATACATACAATTAAATCTCCACGGAATTGTTGTTATTTAAATGCAAAAGTTTGCAGCCCAATGCAACACAATCTGTCATACATAATATATGTATGCATGTATGTTTTGCTGTCTGTCTGCTTGCTGAACATGCAACAAACTTAAATCCATTGTTATTTGTTTTTTTTCTTTATCCACTGATGCAGGCATTAAATGCGGCATAAAATACAGATTTTCATACAGTAACTCTATTCAGCTGGATATTATTCTTAGAATAACAAACTAAGTTAAATAATAACAATTAGACTTTTGGCTTAAATGGAAAAAATACACGTCCACATGTTTGTTTTCTTGTATACGAAAAAAAACTCATTCATTCTTTTAAGCTTTAATCTTAATAAATTTAACAAAAACTCTATAAACCAACAATAAAATATGAATTCAATAGAATAAACAAAGCCAAGCAAGACCCGCATTATAGCAATTTGTTAGAAAAATACTTAAAATCACTATTTAAAACTTAATAGAAAAAAAGAACAATATTAGCAGAAAATCTAAAACAAATGTTCTGTCCAATGTACCATCGAATGGTAGGACGGACGAAAGCAATAACTGCAACAAGAAGTAATTGTGAAATATTTTTTTATCAAAATTCCCACATAAACCGTAGAAATAATTACAATACAGAATACAGAAATACCACATCTGAAGAGTCTAACTAACGTACTAACTAACTAACTAACTAACTAACTAGCTAACTAACTAACTAACTAACTAACTAACTAACTAACTAACTAACTAACTAACTAACTAACTAACTAACTAACTAACTAACTAACTTACTAACTAACTAGCTTACTAACTGACTAGCTTGCTAATGTACTAACTTACCAACTTGCTAACTTACTAACTTACTAACTTACTAACTTACTAACTTACTAACTTACTAACTTACTAACTTACTAACTTACTAACTTACTAACTTACTAACTTACTAACTTACTTACTAACTTACTAACTTACTAACTTACTAACTTACTAACTTACTAACTTACTAACTTACTAACTTACTAACTTACTAACTTACTAACTTACTAACTTACTAACTTACTAACTTACTAACTTACTAACTTACTAACTTACTAACTTACTAACTTACTAACTTACTAACTTACTAACTTACTAACTTACTAACTTACTAACTTACTAACTTACTAACTTACTAACTTACTAACTTACTAACTTACTAACTTACTAACTTACTAACTTACTAACTTACTAACTTACTAACTTACTAACTTACTAACTTACTAACTTACTAACTTACTAACTTACTAACTTACTAACTTACTAACTTACTAACTTACTAACTTACTAACTTACTAACTTACTAACTTACTAACTTACTAACTTACTAACTTACTAACTTACTAACTTACTAACTTACTAACTTACTAACTTACTAACTTACTATTACTTACTAACTTACTACTTACTAACTTACTAACTTACTAACTTACTAACTTACTAACTTACTAACTTACTAACTTACTAACTTACTAACTTACTAACTTACTAACTTACTAACTTACTAAACTTACTAACTTACTAACTTACTAACTTACTAACTTACTAACTTACTAACTTACTACTTAACTTACTAACTTAACTTACTAACTTACTAACTTACTAACTTACTAACTTACTAACTTACTAACTTACTAACTTACTAACTTACTAACTTACTAACTTACTAACTTACTAACTTACTCTAACTTACTTACTAACTTACTAACTTACTAACTTACTAACTTACTAACTTACTAACTTACTAACTTACTAACTTACCAACTTACTAACTTACTAACTTACTAACTTACTAACTTACTAACTTACTAACTTACTAACTTACTAACTTACTAACTTACTAACTTACTAACTTACTAACTTACTAACTTACTAACTTACTAACTTACTAACTTACTAACTTACTAACTTACTAACTTACTAACTTACTAACTTACTAACTTACTAACTTACTAACTTACTAACTTACTAAATTACTAACTTACTAACTTACTAACTTACTAACTTACTAATTTACTAACTTACTAACTTACTAAGTTTCACAATCTCTGGGCATCGGTGACCCTTAAAATTGCACTAAATTGGTTTGGCAATGACTGGGGCATGTTTGAACGATTTTCTTCAATTTTGAACTTTTGAACGATTTTCTTCAATTATAAACATGTGTTTAGTTTGCACAAACATTTTTGTATTTATCTAGTTTTCAATGAAAGTTTAAAGAACATTTACTTTTTCTTTTAACGTTATTATTATTTCACTTTTTTTCCAATAAAATGTGTGTGAAAATGAAAGCATTTAAACACTCAATAATTATTAATTACTTTTTAGTTTTTGTTTTTTTTATTATTTTTCTATGAACACTAAACCAAAATTACATATTTTTTGACCAACGGATACGGAAGGTAGTCAGTTAAATGTGTGTGTGTGTAAGTATTGACCGCATGTGGCTTTCAATATTTAAAAGTAATTCCTCTAAAAGAAAAAGTAATACATACTTAGATAGAAAAAAAAGTTTAAACAAATGATGGGAGGAAACGTTTTTTAAAAGTTCAAATAGTTAAGTGTTTTAGTTTATTTTGCACTTCATCTACTGTTTGATTAGAAACATGTGTTGAGGAAATTCATATGATAATAAAAATTTAGACTGGACTTTAAACACCATAGGATTTAAATGTCAATAAAATGATTCATTAAAGTGTCCCGTTGACTAGTCACAATTACACTTTCCCAGTTATCTTTCACAAACTTTTGCTTTCGCTAAATATTAGATTTTTGTTGTAATTGGAACCTCAAATTTTTTTTGAGATCTCTTTGAATGAATCAATGTTACAATAGGCCTCATATTAATAATCAAAAAAAAAAAAATAATAATTTCAATTGAAAATTCCCTTTAAATAATTTATTACTTTTGTCTTTCCCATTTAGGCCCTAAAGTATTACAGACAAAATATTAAATAACTTTATCTCCATAACATCCATAAAAACGTAATTATAACATTTTACACATTTACTTTTTATTATTTGAACTTTTGACCACACACACACAGACACAGAACAATTAACTGCGAAACAAATTCATTAACGAACGTTTAAACATTTAATTAACCGAAAAAATGAAATGTTAAAAAAACTTAATAACTTTCAAAGAGGCCGGCCACCCTCTTTAATTGAATTCAACAAAATTTAGTTTAGAAATGGAAAGCAAAACATTTTTGTTTGATTGATTTTGAATTGAAATATTTATAGACAATTTAATGGTAAATGTTAAGTATGAAAGCTAATAATTTAATTTGATTGTTAAGAGTTTATGAACAGAAATTTCTGATAACGCCTTAAAAAAGCGAAATTTCAAAACTTTTACAAATTATTTGAATTTGATAAGAAAAAGTGCAAAGCAATGTTGGTATTCCAAAAATATTAATTTGAAAGTTATATACTTTAGGTAAAAATTTAAATCCCCTGTTAATAGGATGGCTAGGAAGGAAAACGGGAAGACAAAACGGGCCTGAGACCCACAAACAAACATACATTACCCTCTATGCTCTAAAGAACTTTCTTTGGCTTGTCTCGAAATTCGATTAAAATATTTAAGGACGAGACTAAAGACTAGACTATAAACGAGACTATAGACTAGCTATAGACGAGACTATAGACTAGACTATAGACTAGACTATAGACTAGACTATAGACTAGACTATAGACTAGACTATAGACTAGACTATAGACTAGACTATAGACTAGACTATAGACTAGACTATAGACTAGACTATAGACTAGACTATAGACTAGACTATAGACTAGACTATAGACTAGACTATAGACTTGACTATAGACTAGACTATAGACTAGACTATAGACTAGACTATAGACTAGACTTTAGACTAGACTATAGACTAGACTATAGACTAGACTATAGACTAGACTATAGACTAGACTATAGACTAGACTATAGACTAGACTATAGACTAGACTATAGACTAGACTATAGACTAGACTATAGACTAGACTATAGACTAGACTATAGACTAGACTATAGACTAGACTATAGACTAGACTATAGACTAGACTATAGACTAGACTATAGACTAGACTATAGACTAGACTATAGACTAGACTATAGACTAGACTATAGACTAGACTATAGACTAGACTATAGACTAGACTATAGACTAGACTATAGACTAGACTATAGACTAGACTATAGACTAGACTATAGACTAGACTATAGACTAGACTATAGACTAGACTATAGACTAGACTATAGACTAGACTATAGACTAGACTATAGACTAGACTATAGACTAGACTATAGACTAGACTATAGACTAGACTATAGACTAGACTATAGACTAGACTATAGACTAGACTATAGACTAGACTATAGACTAGACTATAGACTAGACTATAGACTAGACTATAGACTAGACTATAGACTAGACTATAGACTAGACTATAGACTAGACTATAGACTAGACTATAGACTAGACTATAGACTAGACTATAGACTAGACTATAGACTAGACTATAGACTAGACTATAGACTAGACTATAGACTAGACTATAGACTAGACTATAGACTAGACTATAGACTAGACTATAGACTAGACTATAGACTAGACTATAGACTAGACTATAGACTAGACTATAGACTAGACTATAGACTAGACTATAGACTAGACTATAGACTAGACTATAGACTAGACTATAGACTAGACTATAGACTAGACTATAGACTAGACTATAGACTAGACTATAGACTAGACTATAGACTAGACTATAGACTAGACTATAGACTAGACTATAGACTAGACTATAGACTAGACTATAACTAGACTATAGACTAGACTATAGACTAGACTATAACTAGACTATAGACTAGACTATAGACTAGACTATAGACTAGACTATAGACTAGACTATAGACTAGACTATAGACTAGACTATAGACTAGACTATAGACTAGACTATAGACTAGACTATAGACTAGACTATAGACTAGACTATAGACTAGACTATAGACTAGACTATAGACTAGACTATAGACTAGACTATAGACTAGACTATAGACTAGACTATAGACTAGACTATAGACTAGACTATAGACTAGACTATAGACTAGACTATAGACTAGACTATAGACTAGACTATAGACTAGACTATAGACTAGACTATAGACTAGACTATAGACTAGACTATAGACTAGACTATAGACTAGGCTATAGACTAGACTATAGGCTAGGCTATAGACTAGACATTTTTTATTGGACTTTACATATGTAAAGTGTGATCGTTTAAATGGACCTGAAGTAGCATTTATTCCTTGGATTTTTTAAGTTATACCCCTTTTTGATACTTAAGTTGATTTAATACTACGTTGATATTCAACCCTAACTACAGTGGCAAAATTACGCTGTGCTTCACTTCCTTGTATCAATAAAAAAGAAAACATTAACATTTACTTTTACTTTTCTAAGAAATTCCTCAAATTTCAACTCTAAAGGGTCTAGCAACAAAATGACATATGTATGCCCACTAAATACCAATTGATATTTTCCCCTAAAAACAAATCCGGCCTTGTCCATTGAAATCTGACTGGACACATGTGTTTTATCCAATAACTTTAACATACCTGAACCACCACACTCTACTCTATGTCCACAATATTCAAATTTGCTTTTACTTTCTAAACTTTGTTTCTTATGTTTATTTAAATGATTAGAAATGCTCTACTTTCGATAGCAGCCAACCAAAAAAATTAAAAAAAGATAAAGCAAAAAATAATCAAGTCTAAAAAATCTTTAGTAATTCCAGATAATCCATAATTCAACGTAAACATTCAACAGCTACCTACACATGAGCTACATATTGCAATGTATCCATTAGATTCACAGAAACAAATGTGAATAGTAAAAAAATTGAAAAAAAAAATAAAAGTAAAATGTATTGAATCAGTCATTGGATACATAGTTTGGTCTGCTTTAAGTCTACTGTAGAAAAAGGAAACCGCTTAGAAATTAAAGCGATCAATCAATTTCCGATTTTAAAAGTCACCTTTGAACAAAAAGAAAGAAAACAACAAACACATCAAAATCAAGTGAAAGAAATCCATTAACTTTAACTTTAAAATTAACATACAACGAAAAGTGATTTTAAAAATTTTATCTGGCGGGCAATTGTTACACTCTTTAGTTGAAAACACATTAAGAGTTTTTGGCAGGTGCGTTTTTGAATACCCTGTACTTCACTTTAGTCGGTATATAATGTTTGTTGTAGTGTGGGTAACACCCAATGATTTGAAAATGCACATACCAAAGGATTATATCAAGTTAGTACCAGGTCACTTGGGTGTCGAAACTAACTAACTAACTAACTAACTAACTAACTAACTAACTAACTAACTAACTAACTAACTAACTAACTAAATAACTAACTAAATAACTAACTAACCTACTAACTAACTAACTAACTAACCTACTAACTAACTAACTAACTAACTAACTAACTAACTAACTAACTAACTAACTAACTAACTAACTAACTAACTAACTAACTAACTAACTAAATAATTATTTAACTAACTAACTATCTAACCAACTAACTAACTAACTAACTAACTAACTAACTAACTAACTAACTAACTAACTAACTAACTAACTAACTAACCAACTAACTACCTAACTAACTAACTAACTAACTAACTAACTAACTAACTAACTAACTAAGTAACTAACTAACTAACTAATTACATAACTAACTAACTAACTAACTAACTAACTAACTAACTAACTAACTAACTAACTAACTAACTAACTAACTAACTAACTAACTAACTAACTAATTACATAACTAACTAACTAACTAACTAACTAACTAACTAACTAACTAACTAACTAACTAACCAACTAACTAACTACCTAACTAACTAACTAACTAACTAACTAACTAACTAACTAACTAACTAACTAACTAACTAACTAACTAACTAACTAACTAACTAATTACATAACTAACTAACCAACCAACCAACCAACTAACTACCTAACTAACTAACTAACCAACCAACTAACTACCTAACTAACTAACTTACTTACTAATTAACTAACTAACTGGTATGAGCGACTAAAAATCTCAATCCGAATATCTTGAAGAAGAAGTGGTTTGGGTATATTGGGTTTGTGCTGATGTTTATAACGCACAATTATATGGGTCCTATACAGACCTTAAAGTATAACTATCGGCTCAAAATTATTTTATGAGTCGTTTTAGCCCGTCCGTCCGTCTGTTTGTACATGTAATCAAACTAAGGGTCACAATTTTAAAGATAATGCAATCAAGCTTGATACATGAACTTCTATTGTTTTGGATGAAGCCTATTGAAAATGGTTAACATCGGTCCATTATTTCACCTAGCCCCCATGCAACTGAATCCGCCGAATAGGGCTTTTAAGTTTATAATTTTGTTTAACATACTCGTGTCTGGACAAAAAGCTACAAAAACAAGTTCTATACAAGACTTGATGATCCCCAGGAAGTCTATAATTATAGGACCTGATTTGACCCTAGCCCTTATAAAAAGCCTTATTCAAAATTTTACAATTCAACTTAAATGATTTTATTATGAAAACTTAATGACATTTTACTTTTTGTAACAGGTGTAGGGTGTTATATGGTCAGCCACGTCGGGCTATAACTTCTTAATTGTTTTTTGTTGTTGTTGTGTTTGTGCATAGTTTTGTGGTGTAATTTTACGTAATAGTTGGTTATTGCGGTTTTTTATTAATCGAACTTATAGTTTTGTTTTTATTACTCCTATTTTTTATAATTAAATTTTTATTCGTATAAAGCAAAAGTATAAACTCTGATCCTCCCGATGATCTGTATGAATTGATCATTTTCAAGTTCGTATATTTCTTTTCACGATTTATATATATTTTTTTTAACTTATGAATGATATTTGTAATTATTTATTAATTATAATGAATAGACCTCCCCGTATTTATTTGGACAACTTTATTTAAGCTTAAGGCTAAAATGAAAACATTTCATTGATTACAACACAAACGAAGTGTGACACCATATTGGAACACACACACACACATACGGGTCCACATGATTTTAAAAATAAATTTTTGCTTTAACATGATGTTGATTGATTTAATTTAAACAATTTATTTTAATTGTTTACATAAAAATTAAATTGTTAATGCTAATAAATAATGTTTGAATGTTGTCGCATGTGGTTTGGGGCAGATATGGAGAAAGAAAAGAAACATGATTTTTTTCGAAAATGAGAGCTGATATTTTGGCACGATTTTTATAGGTGATTGCCTGAAGGATATAATAAAAAGTGTGTGTTATTTTTAGAGATAAATTTGAAAAGATTTGTTTTTACTTTCTATTATTTGTTTCCTAAAATTGAATTTAAAAGTGTAAAAATAACGTCTTTTTTTACATAAATATGTATTTTTATTGTAGTATGAGTAGTTGTGTAGTTGACCCGTAGTGCCACCTTCTTTAGTAACAAACGATTAAAACTAAATACTTTAACATATTGTGATTGTTTTGAGGATATCAACTGCACGGTATTATTAATACATATATGTATAAAACTACAACTAAATAAGAATTAAACATTTAACCTAAAACAAAAGAATTGACATAAACAGCAATGGCATGTTACATGAAATGCATGGAACATATGTTCCATGTCCACTAATGAGTTTAAAGATAATAAACTCCAACTAACTAACAACTGGAAAACTTAAATCGAACACCCAAACATAAACTATAACAGCTGAGAAAGAACAAAAAAAAACCCAAACCAAATGAATGCCCTAAATTAAATCACGATTTGAAAAGGAACTAAAGAACCAACAAAATAAACGATTTCCATAATGATAAATTGAAAATAGTAACGATATTCATACACACACACGCAAACACACTCTAACACAACAAATTGTTATTTGTCAAATGCAAATGTTTAGTTTAAATATACAAAATTATAATAATTTTATTATTATGTATTCGATAAACTGTTAAACTTTTGCAACAAAAAAGAAACAAGTAAGAAATTATAGTCGGGCGAGGCCGACCATAAAATACCCTACACCTGTTACAAAAACAGGTAACATTTAAGTTGAATTGAACCTTGCCTTAGATATACTTAAGTCATTTTTTTTTAAATAAAACTATGGACATTTAAATCAAATTTTGAAGGGAGCTTTTTATAGGCGCTAGGGTCAAATCAAGCCCTATAATTATAGAGTTCATGAGGGTCATCAAGGCTTGTATATAACTTGGGTGTGCAGCTTTTTGACGACATACAAGTATATTAAACATAAGACCTATTCGTCGGGTTCAGTTATATGGGGCTAGGTGAAATAATGGACCGAAATTAACCATTTTCAATAGGCTTTATCTACGATACCATGTGTCAAATTTCATTAAGTTATCTCTAAAATTGAGACCTTTATTTACAAGAGGTTTACAAGTTCTATTCGGGGGTTCAGTTGTATGTGGGCGAGGTCTGGACCGATCATAACCATTTTCAATAGGCTTCGTCCCTGGGGTAATAGAATAACATGTACCAAATTTCATTGAATTACCTCCAAAACTGCAACCTGTAGTTTGATTAAAATGTTTACAAGCCCTTTTTAGGGGGGTACAGTTGTACGGGGGTCAGGTGAAACAATGGTCCGATCTTAACCATTTTCAATAGGCTTCGTCCCTGGGGCAATAGAATAAGCACAAATTTCATTAAATTATCTTCAAAATTGCAACCTGTAGTTTGGTTACAAGGTTTACATGGACGGACAGACAGACAGACAGACAGACAGACAGACAGACAGACAGACAGACAGACGGACGGACTGACTGACAAACACACGGACAGATGGACATAGCCAAATCGACTCAGAAAATGATCCTGAGCCAATTGGTATACTTTAAGGTGGATATAGGACCAATATTATTGTGCGTTACAAACATAAGCACAGACCCAATATACCCTCCCCACTAAAGTGCTGTACGGTTAAAAAAAAAAAAAACTGTGAAATGTTTAAAACAACAAGTTAATAAACTTTTAACAATGACTGTCTCTTGGGTTAAAGACACACACAGACAGACAGACAGACAGACAGACAGACACTAAACGCTGAAATGTTCTTAAAACCATTTAAGGCTTTCAACACAATGGGTGGGAAGTATTTTAGTATGTCTTTTACATTCTCTATATGTTTGTGTGTATATAAACAATTGACATTCACTTTACAATAGAATGTCAAACTGAATTTTACATTTGTTTGTACCCTACATTATATATGTATGTAATAATGCTTATGTTTAGTGACTCAAGGCTGACACCATTATATGGACTATATTCTCATGATACACCAGAAACTAGGTCAGATAATGGTCAAGACTGTAAACCATACTAATGCCTAAAATTACACTTTCTCTTTAGTGCCTACAACAAAGAACTAGGATCAGACTATGTTCATAACTCAGATTATAATCAAGTCTTTACTTTAGACTATGAATGTGCCAATAGCCCAAATAAACTGTTTAAAAAAGTTCACACTTTCTTAAGTCTACACTACGGCTACGCCTAAAGAGAAACGTTCGTAACTCTGACTATAACCAAGTCTACACTTCAGACTATGATCTCAAAAAGACGAGTCTATATACTCCAGACAACAGGCAAGTCTGTAGTTTATGTAATAATTTGTGGACTTGAATATTGACTGCTGCACAGAGTCTAGAAAAGTTAAGTCCAAATTGTAAACATATATACAACTATGACCAGATTATGTTTATAACTCCGGCTATAATCAAGTCTATACTTAAGACTATGACTGTACCAATATATAAACTAAAACTTTAGACTGAAGTTCACACTTTCTGAAGTTCACACTACGGCCAAGCTTAAAGTTCACAGAAACGTTCATAACTCCGACGATAACTAAGTCTATACTTCAGACTATGATTTTAACTATGGTCCAAACTAGACGAGCCCATATACTCCAGACAATAGACAAGTCTGTAGTTTACATAATAATTTGTAGACTTGACTATAGACTGTTCCACAGAGTCTAGAAGAGTGTGGTCCTACCTATAAACTCATCCACAGTCGTTGTATAAGACGATTGTTCAGACTATACAAAATGTTAAAGTGCAGATTATAAACAAGTTTATAATTCAGACTAAAGCCAAGGTTATTGTTCAGAATCTAAATCAAACATTAGTCCCTCTAGCAAATTCTGTTTCTACTACGTAGCCTGCATAATAGTTTAAAGACTTTACTATAGATTGATTCAGAGAATCGAATATATATATAAAAAGTTTTTACTCCCTACTATAGATGCGTCCATAGACCTTAAATCAAGACTATAAATGTATCTATGATGAAGACTATAAACAAGTTGATTGGGCAGACCACAGACCGAACTATATATCAGACTATAAATAATTCTATAGTGCAGACTACTAATAATGCTATAGTGGATATTATAGAAAATACCTCAATTCTTTATAATGGTAAAGTCTGGACTTCAGACAATGTTGTAGTCCAGACTATACATAATGGCATTGACTTAACTATAGGAAATCTTATAGACAAGACTATAGACGACATCCAAATTCAGACAATAGACAAGTCTATATTATTAGTTTAGATATGATTGTATTGTCCAGATTACTGACACATATGTAGTATCGATTATATAGTCTAGACTGCAAACAGTTCTATAATTTAGACTATTCACACATCTGTGTAGATAAATAAGTATATAGTCCTGAATAAAGACATGTTAGTATTTCAGATTACAGACAAGCTTACAGATAAGTCCATAGGCCAGACTACAAACAAGTTTATAGACCAGATTACAGACAAGTCTATACTCCAGACTACGGACAAGACTATAGTCCAGGCTATAGACAAATCTACAGTTCAGACCATAGATAAGTCTATAGCCGAGACTACAGGGAAGTCTATATTCCAGAAGAGAGAATATAGTCTAAAGATCAGAATATAAAGAAATACATAGTCCGGACTATAGACAAGTCTATATGTAGCCATGACTATAGGCAAGTCATAGACCACTCTATAAGAAAGTCCATAGTCAATAGTATAGATGAATATATAGAAAATTCAATAATAAATCTGGCCCATAGATTATTGACAGACCTGTAGGCATGTAGTCTAAATTTCAGGTTATAAACGATATATAATCAAAACTTTCATAAATAGTTCAGACGATATATTAAACAATGGTTTGGACTATAGAAAAGATTATAAACAAAATTGTAGCCCAGAATATGAACTAAACTATTATCCAGGTTGTTGGCAACACCACCTCCCAGACATATACATTTATCACAGAAATCACTATATCAAATTATGATTCTGCTGAGGGTATTATATGGTCGGGCCTGCCCGATTCTACTTTCTTACTTATTGTTTTTTATGTTTTTTGTTGTTTCGTTTTTGGCGGACCAATAAAATCATGTTTCTTGATAAACATGTGACCTGTTTCTTTTAGCCCTACATTGTGTTCCCAACAATGTTTGAATTCATATTTTAAACATAATACTACTAACTAAATACATTGTTACAACAATGGACGACAACTGAATTTAGCAATTATGTGGGCAATATAAGGAAGGTATGCCAATTGGGAAATGCCAAATTGTAAGATTTTTAAAAATCTTTTAAACAAATTTTATCAATGGCATATTTTCATTTTTTTTAATGTGATCTCAGATTTCTATAATTTTCTCAACTAGATCCTAAGTTTAGCATGTTTATCCTTTATTGATCTGTAATGAACAAAAACGTCCTTTATTTAATAGCATACTCTACTTTGAAATTTCCACCAAAATTGAGTATTGAAATCAGAGCAGAACTAATATAAAAAAACAAACATGTTGCTAACAAAAAATTCGTGCAAAAATTCGTTAATTTTTTCAAAATTTTCGTTTCATTTTTATTAACGAATTTTCGTAATAAATAAAAAAACTTTCACATCCACTTTAAAAAGGTATGAATATGTTTTGTAACCATTGGTTATGCAATCAAAGTTTTTCTTTTTTTTAGCATCAAACAGTTAAAAAAAAACACTTCGACAGTTTTTGCTGTGAATTGCTTGCTGGCAGTCTTAAAGGAAACAGAAAACCATGTTTGGCACACAATAAACAAAAAATTCTTGATAAGTACAAGTATAACAAACATTTCGAATCATGAGCAAAAAGGAGAAAAACACTAAAAAACAGACTTTTAAAGGCAAACAACCAAAATGTTTGATCAGTTTAACTAACACGATGTGTTTTTTTTTTTTGCTCAATTTTTTGTTCAATGAAAAAGAACTTAAATTTTTTTCTTTTATCAACATCAGCTAAACAGTGAACAGCCTTGACGTGGTCACCACTATTTGGCTGTGGTTATATGCTTTTTTTTTTTTTTTTTTTTTTGCTATATGTGTAGTGTTTGCTGTAGTAAATTGTTGCCACTTGTAGTATTCTGTATACAACTAATACTTAAAGAGTAGTATTTTTAAAAGCTAATAGCTATAAGGTTTTCGCCGGTTTAAATCTGGGAAATATGATCTGTTTAGTTTTTCATTATTTATTCATTTGCATGATCTCAAATGTGCACTAACATGTAGTAAATGTCCAGGGTAGGCAAACCTGTTACAACATGTTTGTTTTTAATTACAAAACTTTGCAGAAGACAAACTTTCCTTGCAGGAGGCCGCTGTGGCCCTCCCTCTCTGAGGTATTGAAAATACATATAGACTAGACTATAGACTAGACTATAGACTATACTATAGACTAGACTATAGACTAGACTATAGACTAGACTATAGACTAGACTAAAGACTAGACTATAGACTAGAC
>NC_060954.1:46370471-46377956 GCF_022045245.1 Lucilia cuprina
ACTAGACTATAGACTAGACTATAGACTAGACTATAGACTAGACTATAGACTAGACAATAGACTAGACTATAGACTAGACTATAGACTAGACTATAGACTAGACTATAGCCTAGACTTTAGACTAGACTTTAGACTAAGCTATAGACAAGACTGTAGACTAGATTATAGATAAGACCATAGACTAGACTATAGACAAGACCATAGACTGGACCACAGAATTGACTATAAACTAGAACATAATATAGATTTAACTATAGAATAGTTCATATAAGATTTTATCACACTAAAACTTGTGACAAGATCATTACACAATATACAATATTTTTTAGATCGCTCAAATGATTCGAAATACAAAAAAACGTGTCAGTATACATGTACATAAGTATTTAAGGATTAATCTTGTTGTCAAAGTTTCATTTACGTTAAGTGTTAGCAACAACTAAATTAAGTAGTAGTGTCACTTAACCAATGATCAACCAATTGCATTTAATATAATTAATTTAATGTATTTATATCTGTGAATAAAGTACTTAATTAAATAAACAGAAGATATATCATATGTTCCGGCTATACAAAAAACAAATATTTAATTTTAAAAATCATTGTTGTGATAAATAAATATTTTATAATGCCAATTATGGTACCTTATAGAATTACACCCAAAGCAAAATTATAATGACTATAAAATAAATCAAATTTAATATATTTTTTTTTAATTCTTTGAGATGCTTATACAAGCTTTCGTAATGCATATTTCCCATTTGATCAGAGTTGACAGAATGTAATTTCCAATACTTTCTTTTACAAGTTTTTACTATGATTTTATTTATAGTGTAACATTACTTATTTAATCTTAATAAACTTACATACATTTTAAAGAACCACCTATTGACTATCGATCTATTTATACATGTTTAAGAAAAAATGAACAGAAAAAACTAATGGCACTATAGCCAGCCAGGTGTTTAGCCTCTTATGTATATAGGACCTAGATTTGTTTAACTGTTGTTCTTTTTTAATAACAACTAAAGTTAAATCAATATAGACACTAAACTGTGCTAATAAAAACAAAAAAATTCTATAAACTTCAGTTTGAAGTCATGCTAATAAATAATTTTATTTGGTAAAATAAAATTAAAAGTCCCAATAAAGTTTTTTTCTTAAATTATAACCAAAGTGTGACTGGAAATTTACAATTATTGTGGAGTAAACCAGGGGCACAAGGTACTCCTGATAACAAAATTTAAATTTAAAGTTTTTTTTTTTAGTCTAGTCTATAGTCTAGTCTATAGTCTAGTCTATAGTCTAGTCTATAGTCTAGTCTATAGTCTAGTCTATAGTCTAGTCTATAGTCTAGTCTATAGTCTAGTCTATAGTCTAGTCTATAGTCTAGTCTATAGTCTAGTATATAGTCTAGTCTATAGTCTAGTCTATAGTCTGGTCTATAGTCTGGTCTATAGTCTAGTCAATAGTCTATAGTCTATAGTCTAATCTATAGTCTAGTCTATAGACTAGTCTATAGTCTAGTCTTACCTCTGTCGCTTAGAACACTTTTATTATGCATATTTACTTAATTTAATCTCTGGCTTAGGTTTTATGATTAAAGTAAATAATAATTAATTTTTTCGACTTATTTAAAAGACAACAAATGCATTATTAAAAGTAAATATTTTACAAAAACAGATTCCTGAGTGGATAATTGTTTTATATTAATTCTGTAGTGTCAAGTAGACAATGAAAATTGAAATCGTGCATACGATTTTTTTACAACAATTGTTATTATATTTAAGCAAAAATGATTATGTGTAAGATATTGTATATGACAGGTAGTTTTTTCTTAGTGATCAAAGAACGTGCATATTGATTTTTGAATTATAGTTTTGGCGGTATTATGGTCCAATGATAAAGACCTGATCTTTGATCTCTAATTTAAGCACGTTTATGGAGTTTTTCTCTTTCCAAAGCATTTTGTTAGAAATAAAAAACCTTGATGTCAAACAATTTATAGGGACCACACACATATTAAGGATATATGTATTTATAAATGATTTATGAGCAAATTATGACAAGAGTATAGACTAAATTATAAACTAGACTGTATACTATAGACTAGACCACAGACCAGCCTATAGGCTAGACTACAGACTAGCCTATAGACTAGACTATACACTAGAATATACACTAGACTATAGACTAGACTATACACTAGACTAGACTATAGACTATACACTAGACTGTTGACTAGACTATAGAATATACACTAGACTATAGACTGTAGACTAGACTATAGACTAGACTATAGACTAGACTATACAATAGACTATAGAATAGACTATAGATTAGACTACAGACTAGACTATAGATTAGACTAAAGACTAGACTATAGAATAGACTATAGAATAGACTATACACTAGACTATAGACTAGACTATAGACTAGACTATAGACTAGACTATAGACTAGACTATAGACTAGACTATAGACTAGACTATAAACTAGACTATAGACTAGACTATAGACTAGACTATAGACTAGACTATAGACTAGACTATAGACTAGATTATAGACTAGACTATAGACTAGATTATAGACTAGCTAAATTTTTCAAATTCCTATTATCCATTTTTTGTCATTCCTTTCAAAACCATTATTAATTTATTATTAATAACAAATCAAAATGTTATAATCCTTAAACAGCTGTCAGATATTTCCTCTCATTATGTCTCTAATTAAATGAAAAATTATTAAAAACTGTGTTAAATAATTTTGTTAAACCCATAATAAAATCAAATTAAAGCTGAAAAAAACGAAAACAAACAAAATACTTTTCTTTTAACACAGTACATAAATCCTTAATAAAGATAATTAAAATTTATAGACTAAAGCAGAGCAACAACTAAAAAATGTGTTTGAGCCAAAATATATGTAGATCTCTTTTTGTGCTTTTAACTTTGTCTTAAAGTAAAAGAAAACATAAAACATACTAAATAACACTAAAAATAATAAATTAAATAATAAAATTGATTATTTGGTTTGGAAAATTATATAACCATCTAAAATGAACTAAAACGAACAGAGTCGTTTTAGAAGCATTAAACGAAAATGGCTAAAAACAGGTAAAGAAAAACGACAGCCAAACAACTAGCCAAACAACATGTCCTACTGCTCTACTAAAGATACAAAAAATAATGTACACGAATATGAAAGCCAGAAAAAAAAACAAAAAAATATTAACGAACAAAACCGATTAGTAGGTACCTAACATCACTTTAACATCATATTAGGTAACATCGTATTAAGTAGTTCACAGACTAAACAGAAGACGACCCAAAAAACTATTTACTAGACCTTGAACTAGTTTATAGATTATTCAATGAATTAGTTCAAATACTTGTCTATGAATTAATTAATAGACTTGCACGTGGATTAGTCCATGTAATAGTTAATAGATAAGTCCATAAATCATACAATAATCTAAACGATAGACAAGTCCATACTCTAATCAGTAAACTAATAACTAAACTAGTAAAAGTATAGTTCAAAAGCTAACCAAATGAATTGTTTAAAAACTACTCAATAGACTAGTCCACAGCCAAGTTCATAGACAAGTGAATGGTCTATATAACATCCTTGCTTATATATTTTTCGATATACTAGTCCATATAGTTTAAATAGGCCCCTATTATGTATATTGCCTCGATTTTCCATACACTTAACAGTGTAAAACATACATTATATATTTAAGAACTTGTGTATTCATGCAACCTTGGAGAATTGGTTTTCTTTCAATTTCTTAACATAAAACTGTAAAAATACGTCGAAATTTATAAGATATTCGACAATATCCTTCGGATACATGTAACCTTGGTAGATTGGTGTTATTGCAAGTTTTGTACATAAAACTAGAAGAATCATTTGTTATCAATTAACTTGTGGTGGGACCAGAGTAGCATATCAGTCTGATGCCAGGAGCGCCAAGAGCCATTTTACCATGATGAACCGCTTTTTTATTGGTTTTATTACAAACCCTGTACGTTAAACTAGAAGAACCTTTTGGGATCAATTAACTTGTGGTGAGACCAGAATAGCATCTCAGTCTGCTGCCAAGGAAGGCCGATATTGGAATATGTGGATTACATACTGGGCTTACACTCTGAAGCCATGTTACCTCGGTGAACGGCTCTTTTATCGGTGTTATTACAAACCTTTTACGTTAAACTAGAAGAATCGGTCGGGATCAATTAACTTGTGGTGTGACCAGTAGTATCTGAGTCTGGTGCCAAGAAAGCCAGTTGCTCGATATTGGAATAAGTGGATTGGGTACCGGGATTAAATATCAGCCTGAATACTAATATAGATCAGAACACCTCTATTAGACAATCGACATATCACTCTGGAGCTATGTTACCTCGGTGAACCGCTCTTTTATCGGTGTTATTGCAAACCATGTACGTTAAACTAGAGGAATCGGTTGGGATCAATTAATTTGTGATGTGATCAGAATAGCATATTAGTCTGGTGCTAAGAAAGCCAGTTGTCCAATATTGGAATATGTGGTTTACATACTGGGAAATAATATCAGGATCAGAACATCTCTATTAGATATTCGACATATCCCTATGGATCCATGTTATCTTGGTGAACCGCTCTTTTATTTGTATTATTACAAACCCCTTACGTTAAACTAGAAGAAACGATGGGTATCAGTTAACTTATGATGTATATGTATATTAGGTTTTCCGTGGAGTATACACCGTACTGGTATTAAGTATATATCAATACATGTATAAAGATCCGAACATTCCCATCATGTTTAGCAAATCATTCTAGGTAATGAAGACCGCATATAGTAGTCATCGAAGAGTAAGTGGTTGTGTAAATACGAGACATTACAAAGTTTTGATTAATTTTTTTTGTTAAAAGACTGGTGCCAGAGATACAAGCCGAAACGGCTCAAATCACCGGCACTTGTCCGCCGGTAATATTTTACAAGCCGCGCCGCCGCCGTCTCCTCTCGGCTCAAAAGCTTAGCCGGCTTAAACGTAGCCGCTGATAAAGATTAGAATCACACATGTATTTCGGAAAAAAAAATTCACTAATTTGAACGGAGTTGCCACTATTTTAAATTATTATTGCACATTGTGCTAATATTAAAATTGTGAAAACTACTATAAATGTTCATTTCTCTGCAGAAAAAAAACTTATATAGAGACAGGTTTCTATATAACAAACTATTATACAAAAAAATTTCAATATAATAAACGCTTATAAGGTCAATTTCTGAAGAAAAGTTTAAATTGAGCCGACAATTTAGCCGCCCCCGATATTTTCTATAATAAGCCGCTGCCGCCGCCGATCATATTACATCGGCTTGTATCTCTGAATGGTGCACGGTTAGTATTTCGGGATACGTTTCATATAGTTGTTGAAAAAAGAGATTGTTTTGGTAGTTAGTTCATATCGGAGATATAAATTGATATTAATGATCAGCATACGTGCGAGAATGAATGCATAATAACGTATATTGAATGATATAATCGATAATGTCGAACATTTTATGGATGTCTCACTTTGAATTTTAATACGGAATGTACTAAAGATTGTATTGGATGTTATAAGTTCCTTGATCAGGGCATGCTCGGAGTATGCCTTACCTTCAAAACGGTGTTCTTTGTTTTATGGAAATACGTTTTGTCTGAGTGCTACGGACTCCGACAGACGACAGTTTAATCGACTCAGAAAGTTACCTCGATGTATATACCGTTTATGTATATAGGCTTTCGGGTAAACTTTTATTTTTAAATGTTACAAACATTATGTCCTCTATATCATACCTATCCGGCTTTTGTAGTTTATGTTATAAAGAGAAAAATCATCATGTTAGTAACTCATACTTGTTTGGAAAAATGAAAAACAAAAACTAAGAATACTTCAAAGTTATAGTACAGCTGTTAGTCCCACAGTCGTGTGGACAATAAAAACAATATTGAACTGTGCAGTATGAGTATGAATGAGTGCTTTTCTTAACCGAACATCTAACATGAGGAGTAAGTAATATTTGCAATGGCAGAACTTTGAAAGTTTGTTTTACTTTTATAAAGGAAATTATATATAGAGAGAGAAATGAATAAAGCGGTTGGTCCCATATTGTTCGAATAATTTGAACTAATTCATTGAAGTCTCTGTTCGTATTCATTTGATGGTAGCCGGTGGTGACCAAGTGTTTAACGATCTAGTTTTCTTTTAAGGCGAAAATGCTAAACAAAACTCTATTTCTGTGACTAAAACAAAAACTCTTGATAACTCAAATTAAACCTCATGTTCAGACATATATTTGAAAGCCGTTACAAAAACATCTAATATTTTTTGGCTTCTATTTTCTAAGCCTCCCCTCCCCCTCTCAGCTACCTTAATAATAGTAAGCAACTTTAGTGGTGGCATAATGAAAGCGATAAGAAAAATTGACAGACCACGTTAACAATAACTGAATATTTTTGAAAAGGTCATGAAATGATGATAGGTTTTGATATCGATTTTCCTCAGTTTACTCTAAAAATTTGTTCAGAGGTTAAGAGTTTAAAACATTTTATAGCAAATTGCTTCTATATACCAATAGCAAAAGTTTAATTTTGAATTTTAGATTAAAAAAAATTATAAAGGTCCACAAAACAAAAAACAGTAGTAACAATTTAATGGCGAAACAGTAGTTGCAATAAAGTGTGATGAAGTTAACCTCACGATTGTTAAAAATTAAAAAAAAAAAATCAACAAATTTCTTAACTCGTTAAGAAAGAAGTTAAAAAGCTTAAATGCAAAATGAAAATAATAGTTTAAAGTGGGATTTTCTACACTTTTAATTTTTGGTCATTAAATGCAGTCCTCGTATTAAGTGTTAAAATGCTATGGTATCAACGATTTGTATTTTGAACCGCTTGCCCTTTTAACCTTGTTAAATGGGCAAGAATTAGTTGCAATAGCATAAACGAAGGTGTAAATAAAATTGTGTGTTAAAATTTGTTTGGATGAATATAATTTGCTTAAATTTGTTTAACTAAATATAGATAAAAATTGGCCTCGGATAGATTCATACTTAAAATACTTTATTTGTAAAAAGATTCGGCTTTACATGATCACACAAGTAATATGATCTGTCAAAATTTTGTGTAGAAGAGTACGGATGGGATCGTCTAAACGCAATATGTACTGAAACCATCACACCATGATCCAAAAAACAAGCAGGTCGCAGTAGATCAGGGATGTATTTTTATGTAAACACATATAAAAAAGTGAAACAGCTGTTTCCATTTTACTTTTTTATTGTTAAATACCAATCGTGTAAACACGAAAAATAAAAATCAAACGACTTTTATCATCTTTTAGATAGATAGATAGATAGATAGATAGATAGATAGATAGATGGATAGATGGATGGATAGATAGATAGATAGATAGATAGATAGATAGATAGATAGATAGATAGATAGA
>NC_060954.1:46378056-46380887 GCF_022045245.1 Lucilia cuprina
GTTAGTTAGTTAGTTAGTTAGTTAGTTAGTTAGTTAGTTAGTTAGTTAGTTAGTTAGTTAGTTAGTTAGTTAGTTATTTAGTTAGTTAGTTATTTAGTTAGTTAGTTTGTTAATTAGTTAGTTAGTTATTTAGTTAGTTGGTTACAAGTAAAGCGGACAGATTTTAGTTAGGAAGGCATACCCTTAAAACACCGATCCATAATATTATATCTAGGTTGGATGAGCTCGTTGCTAGTTAGTTATTTAGTTGTTTCGATCGTAAATAAGACAGATTTTCGGTAGGAAGCAATACCCTTAAAGCATTATATCTTGCTTAAATAAACTCGTTGCTTCAGTTTCATGCTCTACTAAAAGAATATCTTCCGATTCTTTTTCACAATATTCCCCGTTTGCAATTAGTATACGGTCCTTTTCATGGAAAATGTTTCTAGGTAAACCTTATAAAGCGATATCTAAAAGTAATTGCAGTCCCTTGATCAGAAACTATTTTTCCTACATTTTGACGAAAGTGTTTCAGATTATTATTGTTTTTTTCTGAGTCAACTACATTGGTCGTATTCGTAAGAATAAATATTCGGCCTTAGTTTTATTAAGAAAGCTTCTCGTACTGTTCTATTTGGGTTCAAGCTCTTAGGATTTTAGTAGTCCTACCTATTGTTTCATTCTCGCACATGTTTTTCAGTTAGCTTTTGCATTCAATTTACCTGACAACTTTCTTAAAATCCCATTCTTCATATCAAATACATTTGCTCGTTATAAGACTTCAGTGCGATCTTTTGGTTCTACTCAATATGCTTGATTGATTTTCTTCTGGTATTTCTATTTTAGTTTCCAATTGAGGATTGGGTATTTAAACCTCTCAGTTACGAATGTCGCTCTGTCTATGAACCGATGTAATATAAAGAAATTGACAAAGATTACACAAATAACACTTATTTATCAACATTCAAGAAACAACAAATATAAAAGGAAAACAGAATTACAAAATCATTTTATTTTCCAGATTTCACGGTTCCAGTAACAGTTGATCTAAAGCCTTGGACGCGATAATATGTTAATATTGTTACTAATTGAAAACTCATATCCGGAAGTTTGAATGGAACTCTTTCAGAATTGATATAAAAATTTCTTATAAATATCTCTTTATCCTAAAATTTTGTAAATTTAAGAATAATTTTAGAATAAATTAAAATATTTTATTAAGTACCTTTTCAAATGGACACTTTTCTGGAAAATCGGGGCTTGTAGTACGTATTTCAGTTAGAAACATATACGGAAAGTTTATATTCCTTTGACTGGCTTTCTTTAGATAATCACAACCATCAAGAGTTATATTCAATAAGGTCCATGTTTTACCATTTCCTTTTGCCGAAGTTCCAATAAATGTTAGATTAAATTTATAAATATTTTTATTAAACGCTAAGGAGCCGTTAATTGCATTTTTATGATTCGTCATATTGATTAAATTTAAATTCATAAATTTAAAAATATCAATATTGTATTCCTGATGATATGTTTCAAAATTTACATTCTGTGGAATAGGTTTATATTAGAATTTTTTTTTTAGGTCGACATTGAAAGTAGTTATATTTACCAGTCCTTGACTAAAGTGATATAGAATCAGAATAATTACACATTTTAAAAATTTCCAGGAACTAATAAGCATTACTTTTCGTTTAGCTTAAATGTCAAATAATAATGCTATTCGCGTAATTTGCATTTAAGTATCTATACATTTTTATAGAATTAAAAATGTTTTAAATTTTGAATTATTAAGTATATTAGAATTTTATTGAAATTAGATAAAAAACTTAAACGTTTTAAATTAATTAAATAGCTTTGCAATTGAAAAATAATTTAAATGGGAAAATGTATACATATATACACAGTGTGCTGAAGAAGACTTTTGTATCTGAGACGATTTCAAATTTTCAATCGGCAATAAATATACATATATGTGGACAAGATAATTATATAAGGCCACATGGTATAATGTCTCTGGGTAAAACCATAATAACAAGACGAGAAACCTTCTGAGATTGAGTAAGTACGATGACGACTATTGCAAATTGACACAGCGGTTTCAGACTAAGCTCGAGAGTGGGGATGACATTGAAACTCTGAATGCGTTTGACTGTCTTGGGTGCTATCTTATAACGGATTGATATTATGAATAAAAAACTTTGATTGAAAAGTTTCCTCCAGCAAACTGAGTATCTAAACTTCGAACGAAAATACATTCTTTCATTTCGAAGAAAGCACAAAAGGACCGATAGTGGTCTAGGTGTATTTCTTCTGATTTAATCAACTTAACCTTATATAACCTAAAGTTAAGTTTTTATATAATAATAATTTGTGAAATAGGTTACTGCTGACAACTAACCAATCATAATAACTATGAAAATATAAGCAAAATTAACCTGTGTTATTTATATGTACATTATGATTGCAATATAAATTAATTCAAATATTTCATTGATTTTCCATTAATGTATAATTTATTTAATTACTATCGAAATTAAAAAAAGATTTAGTGATATAACCGGCTATGCCAAATCTGTCGACTAGAATATGGACTATACTATAGAATAGATCTTAGACTAAACTATAGTCCAGACTAATGACTTGACACTATACTGGATTATAGAGTAGACTATAGCATAGACTGTAAACTGTATTACAAACTAGACTGTAGATTAGACTATAAACTAGACTACAGATTTTAGATTAGACTATAGACTAGACTATAGACTAGACTATAGACTAGACTATATACTAGACTATAGACTAGACTATAGACTAGACTATAGACTAGACTATAGACTAGACTA
>NC_060954.1:46380987-46382845 GCF_022045245.1 Lucilia cuprina
CTATAGTCTAGTCTATAGTCTAGTCTATAGTCTAGTCTATAGTCTAGTCTATAGTCTAGTCTATAGTCTAGTCTATAGTCTAGTTTATAGTCTAGTCTATAATCTAGTTTATAGTCTAGTCTGTTGTCCATAATCTAATCTATATTAACATTGATCTAGTGTATAGTCTAGTCTATAGTCTGGTCTATGATCTAGTCTGTAGTCTAATTTATAGCTTAAACATTCTATTTTAAACTAAATCACTCTATTAATCTGCACTATATTAAACAATTTTATTTTTTTTAAATTATTGTTTTCAGTATTATTAAAAATTATATTTTTAATTGAAATTCCATTAACGTTTAATTTACCTAATTATTAATGTTTTTAAAGCAATCTATTTTTAAAATATGGTCAAATAAGTTAAGCAAAGTAACTATTACTATAGCTATCATTACTCAGCGCTCGTTTCATCAATGTCATGTTATAGAAAACTGTTAAATTTTGTAATTTTATTTAATTTGAGTACCTCTATACAAGGATGGGTAAATATAATTTATGGAAATATAGCACAATCGATAATTAATTCTTTTTTTAAATATTCTTTTTAGAGAACAAATTTTGATACACTCCGTTATGAGTATAATACCGATTTAGTTAAACATTTGAATATGCATTTAATCAATAATACAAACAAACAAAATGCTTTAGATGTTTCTTTTATGTTTAACAAGGAAATCGTAGAGTTTAATATCACTTTTCTAATAACTTCTAAAAAAACAAACGGATTACCATGGACACTGCTTAATTTAACCCTTGATGGTTGTGAATTTTTGAAAAAGGGCAGTCGCAATTATGTCAAGTTTCCTTATATTTTCCTTTCCGAAATACATGCCTCAAATCCGGACTTTCCAAAAAAGTGTCCCTTAGAAAAGGTAGCGTCATATTATTTATATTTAATTGTTATTAGCAATTTTATTTCTATTTCAGGATAAAGAGATATTTTTCAAAAATTTTTCAGTTCAATCAATTTCTTTAAATTTTCCGGAAATTGATTATCATTGTGAAGTTATTACTAGGCAACGTAATGGACATATATTTACGCTTTTTATTGACGGTTCGGTAAAAAATTGAGATAAATTAAATTAATTTATGATAAAATTGTTTGAATTTATTCGTTGTGATTATTATATACATATGCCATTATTAACATAGGGGAAAGTAAAAATGTATGTTATGAAATATATATTGTTCAATTTTTAAATTATTTGGAGGAATTGTCACCAGTACACTAACCTCCTTATTCACAAGCAAATGTTTATTTTGTAAACGATTTATAAATCAAATTTCGTATGGAAATTTTGTTTTATAAACATTTTATAAAATAAAGTGCTGTTTATGAATATGGGGGTAAGTAATTATAAAATATCAAATACCAAAACTTATTCACTGAGTACTTAATGTAAATTTTCGGATTGTTTGAGGTTGTAAAGTATATATATATATATGACAAATATAATTTTAACTTAACCCTTTATCGCAGGACTTTTTATGAGTATGAGTTCTCTACACTAGTGCTACTTTAGTTTAGTCGACTAGTCCACTAATTAAAACATATTGACTCCGTTTTAGTATATTAAATTGTATTTTTTCTAGATTTTTTTCTAGTATATTCACGTGTATTTATTTCACGTTCAACAGTTATTAAGCGACTTCCTGGTTTAAGTAGCACTCGCTTATACCAGACTACAGACTAGACTATATAATAGATTATAGACTAGACTATAGACTAGACTATAGACTAGACTATAGACTAGACTACAGACTAGACTATAGACTAGACTATAGACTAGACTATGGACTAGACTATAGACTAGAC
>NC_060954.1:46382945-46404356 GCF_022045245.1 Lucilia cuprina
AAAAAATGACTTAAACGTCTAAAATTGACTTGTAACCATTTGTATCGCAATGAAACTCAACAAAACTAACTGTTATTTCGAAATATATCCTTTTCCCAAATTAACCGACGATCGGTCCATATTTTATAAAAAGTAAAAATTTTAAAAATATACTCATGGTGTAGGGTATTATATGGTCGGCCATGCCCGACTATACTTTCCTACTTGTTATGGTAAACAATTGGCAACAGAGATTTTTTACCATCAAATCAAATAGAAATACTAGCATTTTTGTTTTACCCTAAGTGGTAAATAATTTAAGCTTCTTAAATAAATTTGTAATATTAATAAGTTAACTTAAAATATTAAAATGAATAACTGGAACAATTTCTTAATTATTCCAACCATAAGAAATCCTACACCAGTCAGTATTATTTTTTTAATTATAAAGCATTAAATTTGTATCGATCGGTATACTTTAAGGTGGGTATTGGACCAATATTTTTGTATGTTACAAACATCAGCACAAACGTATAATACCCTACCCACTATAGTGGTGTAGGGTATAAAAATGGGTGTTTCTAATCAGCACCTGTTTCGTGTTTAACCCATTTCGTTGATATACAAGTATTTTGTAAATTTCTTGTGGGTTTCTGTTGTTATTTCTGACACTACTCTCTATGATTATACATTTTCAACACCTAATAAATGTAACAAAAAATAAAAAGACCAAATCAACTCCTTCAACAACTAAATAAATAAGAAAGTATAAACGGTTAAGGTCGGCTATTTAATAGCCTACTATAGGCTATTTACACTACTTGTGTTTACTTAAAAATATTCTTATTATGGACTTAATTTCAAAACAAATAAAAGAAGTTGTAATAATACGACTGCAATATTCATATAGACATCATAATGGTTTTAAACTAAACAATTCTAGATTGTTATTGATCTACTTTAGGGGTGTAGGGTATATGAATAAAATAATATTCGTGTTGAGTTTTAGACTCTATTTTATGCTTAAATCAATAAATTTGTACATCGTGCATAACACATTTTAAAACACAAGAAAACTCTTATTTGTAACCAGTATAAAATGGAAATTGTTAACAAAAAACTTTTTTTCTTTCAAATTTGTAATATTCACCCACTTAACGTGAGATTGTTGTTGAAAATTTTCCAGCTGGTTTCGTGTCTTATTTCTTAATCTTCTTGGGACTTAGTGTTGACCATTTCTTATTAAGATTGCAACATTATAACATACGCCAAAGTATTCGACTGCTCCAGTATAGCAGCAATCATTGGTTTTCCAATTTTATCACTGGATAATTGAGTGTGTCTCAATGTGCTAGACGACGTTTATTTTAAGTTGAAAATAATGTTATTTTTGTTTGTGAATTTTGTCAACAATTTAATCTTGTTTTTTCTTTCTTAAATATAAGAAAAATATATAACTCCAATTACATGACAAATCTGTTTCTTTAGTTTATGATTTTAGTTGAAAAATTTGTTTTGGATTATTTTTTCACATTAAATCAGTGAATTGTGGAGGTGCTTGCAGCAGTTGATGAAGTAAATATTTGTATACCCACCTTCATTCATAAGAAACTATAACAAAGCAAAGACAACAAAAATCTGTGATCACTCATTTTTTATACCCTTCACCTTCGTGAGAAGGGTATATATAAGTTTGTCATTTCGTTTGTAATTTCTATAATATAACTTTCCGACCCTATAAAGTATATATATTCTTGATCCTTATAGATAGCGGAGTCGTTTAAGCCATGTACGTCTGTCTGTCTGTCCGTCTGTCTGTTGAAATCAGTTTTTAGAGGACCCCAGATATCGGCGAGATACGAATCTTCAATAATTCTATTAGACATGCTTTCGAGAAGATCGCTAAATAACGGAGATATGAGCAAAAATCCGAGACAACCTCTGAAAATTTCATCAAAAAATTGTTAAAAAGCAACAAAAAAACACTGTATATAGAAAAAGATTTACACGTGTGTGTGTAGATGTATTTGGTTTTATTCAGCTGTGTATTTTTTTGTATGTTTGGAATCCAAAACTATAAGAGATAGAGCTAAGTAAAACAATGAAAATCTGTGATCACCCATTTTTTCATATGAAAATCCAGTTTTTGAGTGAAAACATAAAAGTCCGTTTTTCGTGGAAACTATAAGAGATATAGCGAAAATAATGAAAATCTGTGATCTCTCATTTTTCCATAGTAAAAACCAACTATTGAGTAAAAACATAAAAGTCCGTTTTTCTTGGAAACTATGAGAGATAGAGAATGAAAATCTGTGATCACTCATTTTTCCATAGAAATCCGCTTTTCTTGGAAACTATAAGAGATAGAGCAAAAACAATGAAAATCTGTGATCACCAATTTTTTCATATAAATAGGCAATTTTTGAGTGAAAACATAAAAGTGCGTTTTTCTTGGAAACTATAGGAGATAGAGCTAAAACAATGAAAATCTGTGATCACTCATTTTTTCATATGAAAATCCAGTTTTTGAGTGAAAACATAAAAGTCCGTTTTTCTTGGAAACTATAAGAGATAGAGCGAAAACAATGAAAATCTGTGATCACTCATTTTTTCATATAAAAATCCAGTTTTTGAGTGAAAACATAAAAGTCCGTTTTTCGTGGAAACTATAAGAAATATAGCGAAAATAATGAAAATCTGTGATCTCTCATTTTTCCATAGTAATAACCAACTATTGAGTAAAAACATAAAAGTCCGTTTTTCTTGGAAACTATAAGAGATAGAGCAAAAATAATGAAAATCTTGGAAACTATAAGAGATAGAGCAAAAATAATGAAAATCTTGGAAACTATAAGAGATAGAGCAAAAATAATGAAAATCTGTGATAACTCATTTTCTCATCGAAATATGCAATTTTTGAGTGAAAACATAAAAGTCCGTTTTTCTTGGAACCTATAAGAGATAGAGCGAAAACAATGAAAATCTGTGATCACTAATTTTTTATAGGAAAATCCAGTTTTTGAGTGAAAACATAAAAGTCCGTTTTTCTTGGAAACTATGAGAGATAGAGAATGAAAATCTGTGATCACTCATTTTTCCATAGAAATATGAAAGTCCGCTTTTCTTGGAAACTATAAGAGATAGAGCAAAAACAATGAAAATCTGTGATCACCCATTTTTTCATATAAAAAGGCAATTTTAGAGTGAAAACATAAAAGTGCGTTTTTCTTGGAAAAAACAATGAAAATCTGTGATCACTCATTTTTTCATATGAAAATCCAGTTTTTGAGTGAAAACATAAAAGTCCGTTTTTCTTGGAAACTATAAGAGATAGAGCAAAAATAATGAAAATCTGTAATCACGTTTTTCTTGGAAACTATAAGAGATAGAGCAAAAATAATGAAAATCTGTAATCACTCATTTTTTCAATAAAAGTCCGTTTTTCTTGGAAACTATAAGAGATAGAGCGAAAACAATGAAAATCTGTGATCACTCATTTTTCGTATGAAAATCCAATTATTGAATGAAATCATAAAAGTACGTTTTTCTTTGAAACTATAAGAGATAGAGCAAAAATAATGAAAATCTGTGATTACTCAATTTTTCATAGAAAAAGGCATTTTTTGAGTGAAAACATAAGAGTCCGTTTTTCTTGGAAACTATAAGAGATAGAGCGAAAACAATGAAAATCTGTGATCACTCATTTTTTCATATAAAAAGACATTTTTGAGTGAAAACATAAAAGTCCGCTTTTCTTGGAAACTATAAGAGATAGAGCAAAAACAATGAAAATCTGTGATCACTCATTTTCTCATAGAAATATGCCATTTTTGAGTGAAAACACAAAAGTCCGTTTTTCTTGGAAACTATAAGAGATAGAGCGAAAACAATGAAAATCTGTGATCACTCATTTTTTCATATAAAAAGACATTTTTTGAGTGAAAACATAAAAGTTCGTTTTTCTTGGAAACTATAAGAGATAGAGCGAAAACAATGAAAATCGGTGATCACTCATTATTTCATATAAAAATCCAAATATTGAGTGAAACATAAAAGTCCGTTTTTCTTGGAAACTATAAGAGATAGAACAAAAACAATGAAAATCTGTGATCACTCAATTTTTCATATAAAAATCCAATTATTGAGTGAAAACATAAAAGTCCGTTTTTCTTGGAAACTATAAGAGATAGAGCAAAAACAATGAAAATCTGTGATCACTCATTTTTTCATATAATAAGACATTTTTTGAGTGAAAACATAAAAGTCCGCTTTTCTTGGAAACTATAAGAGATAGAGCGAAAACAATGAAAATCTGTGATCACTCATTTTTTCATATAATAAGACATTTTTTGAGTGAAAACAGAAAAGTCCGCTTTTCTTTGAAACTATAAGAGATAGAGCAAAAACAATGAAAATCTGTGATCACTCATTTTTCATATGAAAATCGAATTTTTGAGTGAAAACATGAAAGTCCCTTTTTCTTGGAAACTATAAGAGATAGAGCGAAAACAATGAAAATCTGTGATCACTCATTTTTCATATGAAAATTCAGTTTTTGTGTGAAAACATAAAAGTCCATTTTTCTTTGAAACTATAAGAGATAGAGCGAAAACAATGAAAATCTGTGATCACCAATTTTTTCATATTAAAAACCAATTATTGAGTGAAAACATAAAAGTCCGTTTTTCTTGGAAACTATAAGAGATAGAACAAAAACAATGAAAATCTGTGATCACTAATTTTTTCATAGAAAAAGACATTTTTTGAGTGAAAACATAGAAGTCCGTTTTTCTTGGAAACTATAAGAGATAGAGCGTAAACAATGAAAATCTGTGATCACTAATTTTTCATATGAAAACATAGAAGTCCGTTTTTCTTGGAAACTATAAGAGATAGAGCGAAAACAATGAAATTCTGTGATCACTCATTTTTTCATATTAAAAACCAATTATTGAGTGAAAACATAAAAGTCCGTTTTTGTTGGAAACTATAAGAGATAGAGCGAAAACAATGAAAATCTGTGATCACTCATTTTTTCATATTAAAAATCAATTATTGAGTGAAAACATAAAAGTACGTTTTTCTTGGAAACTATAAGAGATAGAGCGAAAAGAATGAAAATCTGTGATCACTCATTTTTTCATATGAAAATATAACAGTCCCTTTTTCTTGGAAACTATAAGAGATAGAGCGAAAACAATGAAAATCTGTGATCACTCATTTTTTCATATTAAAAATCAATTATTGAGTGAAAACATAAGAGCCCGTTTTTCTTGGAAACTATAAGAGATAGAGCGAAAACAATGAAAATCAGTGATCACTCATTTTTCATATGAAAATTCAGTTTTTGTGTGAAAACATAAAAGTCCGTTTTTCTTGGAAACTATAAGAGATAGAGCGAAAACAATGAAAATCTGTGATCACCAATTTTTTCATATAAAAACCCAGTTATTGAGTGAAAACATAAAAGTCCGTTTTTCTTGGAAACTATAAGAGATAGAGCGAAAAGAATGAAAATCTGTGATCACTCATTTTTTCATAAAAAAAATCCAATTATTGAGTGAAAACATAAAAGTCCGTTTTTCGTGGAAACTATAAGAGATAGAGCGAAAACAATGGAAATCTGTGATCACTCATTTTTTCATAGAAAAATACATATTTTGAGTGACAATATAAAAGTCCGTTTTTCTTTGAAACTATAAGAGATAGAGCGAAAACAGTGAAAATCTGTGATCACTCATTTTTTCATATAAAAAGAAATTTTTTGAGTGAAAACATAAAAGTCCGTTTTTCTTGGAAACTGTAAGAGATAGAGCGAAAACAATGAAAATCTGTGATCGCTGATTTTTTCATAGAAAAATACATTTTTTGAGTGAAAACATAAAAGTCTGTTTTTCTTGGAAACTATAAGAGATAGAGCAAAAACAATGAAAATCTGTGATCACTCATTTTTTCATAAAAAAATCCAATTATTGAGTGAAAACATAAAAGTCCGTTTTTCGTGGAAACTATAAGAGATAGAGCGTAAACAATGAAAATCTGTGATCACTCATTTTTTCATATGAAAATCCAATTTTTGAGTGAAAACATAAATGTCGGTTTTTCTTGGAAACTATAAGAGATAGAGCGATAACAATGAAAATCTGTGATCACTCATTTTCTCTTAGAAAAAGACATTTTTTGAATGACAACATAAAAGTTAAAAACCAATTATTGAGTGAAAACATAAAAGTCCGTTTTTCTTGGAAACTATAAGAGATAGGGCGAAAACAATGAAAATCTGTGATCATATGAAAATCCAATTTTTTGAGTGAAAACATAAAAGTCCGTTTTTTTTTGGAAACTATAAGAGATTGAGCGAAAACAATGAAAATCTGTGATCACTAATTTTTTCATATAAAAAGAAATTTTTTGAGTGAGAACATAAAAGTCCGTTTTTCTTGGAAACTACAAGTGATAGAGCGAAAACAATGAAAATCTGAGATCACTTAGTTTTTTAATTAAAACATTTTCCAGATTTGTTAGATCTTAGCGAAATTATAAAATAATTAATGCTGGATAAATAGTTACTTTTTCTGTTGTTTTTTATGTTTATTAAATTGAGGCCATTTATTTACTTATATGTTTTACAGAAAATTTGGCAACCTATGTTGGACATGTGCGAATAAGCGAGGTTGAGTTGAATGTCAAATAAAAACTTTTACTCGCACATACAAATGTTCATTGACTGAAAGTTTTTTTTCAACAAATAGTTTTATATTTTTATTTAAAAATTCATAAACTATTGTATAAAAACCACTAACCACATCACCCACAATATGCTGTTATGTTTTTTTGTTTTACAATTTTATCAATGAATTGAATTTTTCTTTATTATTTACTTCCTTTTTAAATAAAATTTTATTTCTATTTGTTTTCAAATATTTTTGGCTCAAATCTTGACTGACCGCCTGGTCTAATGTTCAGACATCTGTGACATACTCACGTAAGCCCAGAGTCATAATATGCCAAAATGCATATAGAAAAATTGCAGCAGCAGCAATTGTGGTAAAATTTATTTGTATTTTTACTGCAGGCACTGCCAGTGGGTGTAGTTTGATCATTTTATAATTTATTTTAACATTCTTGGAATTTTAAAATATATGTACAACATAATGTCCAATTTTTCATACATTGTGGTCGGTCATCGGAATGATTGATAGACCTAAAATTTCAAGTTTTTGTTGTTTGATATCAGTTTTGAATTTTTATTACAAAATAAAGACAAAACTACTTAATTGAGGGGACTTTGGAATCATTATTAAATGAATTGTAAAATAAGTATGTGTGTGCGATAGGTTTGGAACACTTTATTATTAGAATGGGTGGAGAGCTACGTCCTGCCATTTGTATTTTCTTAAGGACTTGTTGCTATTAAAAGCCAACGATACATCTCAAACATCCACAGATCAGTCTATATAGTGATCAATAGAAAACTCTATAGAGTGATCTATAGACCAGTGACTGTTATAGAGCAGTGGAAAGACTGACATAAGAGTCTCTATATTGATCAATAGAGCAGGCTATAAAGAGTCTATAGACTGATCTATAGTCCTATTGACAAGTCTATAGATTGATCTATAGACCAGTTTACTGATTGATCTATAGATTGAATTTTGGACCGATCTATAGATTGATCTATAGATTGATCTATAGACCAGTCTATAGATTGATCTATAGACCAGTCTATAGATTGATCTATAGACCAGTCTATAGATTGATCTGTAGACCAGTCTATAGATTGATCTATAGACCTGTCTATAGATTGATCTATAGACCAGTCTATAGATTGATCTATAGACCAGTCTATAGATTGATCTATAGACCTGTCTATAGATTGATCTATAGACCAGTCTATAGATTGATCTATAGACCAGTCTATAGATTGATCTATAGACCAGTCTATAGATTGATCTATAGACCAGTCTATAGATTGATCTATAGACCAGTCTATAGATTGATCTATAGACCAGTCTATAGATTGATCTATAGACCAGTCTATAGATTGATCTATAGACCAGTCTATAGATTGATCTATAGACCAGTCTATAGATTGATCTATAGACCAGTCTATAGATTGATCTATAGACCAGTCTATAGATTGATCTATAGACCAGTCTATAGATTGATCTATAGACCAGTCTATAGATTGATCTATAGACCAGTCTATAGATTGATCTATAGACCAGTCTATAGATTGATCTATAGACCAGTCTATAGATTGATCTATAGACCAGTCTATAGATTGATCTATAGACCAGTCTATAGATTGATCTATAGACCAGTCTATAGATTGATCTATAGACCAGTCTATAGATTGATCTATAGACCAGTCTATAGATTGATCTATAGACCAGTCTATAGATTGATCTATAGACCAGTCTATAGATTGATCTATAGACCAGTCTATAGATTGATCTATAGACCAGTCTATAGATTGATCTATAGACCAGTCTATAGATTGATCTATAGACCAGTCTATAGATTGATCTATAGACCAGTCTATAGATTGATGTATAGACCAGTCTATAGATTGATCTATAGACCAGTCTATAGATTGATCTATAGACCAGTCTATAGATTGATCTATAGACCAGTCTACAGATTGATCTATAGACAAGTCTATAGATTGATCTATAGACCAGTCTATAGATTGATCTATAGACCAGTCTATAGATTGATCTATAGACCAGTCTATAGATTGATCTATAGACCAGTCTATAGATTGATCTATAGACCAGTCTATAAATTGATCTATATACCAGTCTATAGATTGCTCTATAGACCAGTCTATAAATTGATTTAAAGACCAGCCTATAGATTGATCTATAGACCAGTCTATAGATTGGTCTATAGACCAGTCTATAGATTGATCTATAGACCAGTCTATAGATTGATCTACAGACCAGTCTATAGTTTGATCTATAGACTAGTCTTTAGTTTGATCTATAGACCAATCTATAGTTTGATCTATAGACCAGTCTATAGTTTGATCTATAGACCAGTCTATAGTTTTATCTATAGACCAGTCTATAGCTTGATCTATAGACCAGTCTATAGGTTGATCTGAAAAGCAGTTTATACTTTGATCTGAAGAGCAGTATATAGATTGATTTATAGACCATTCTATAGATTGATTTATAGACCAGTCTATAGATTGATTTATAGACCAGTCTATAGATTGATCTATAGACCAGTCTATAGTTTGATCTATAGACCAGTCTATAGTTTGATCTATAGACCAGTCTATAGTTTGATCTATACACCAGTCTATAGTTTGATCTATAGACCAGTCTATAGTTTGATGTATAGACCAGTCTATAGTTTGATCTATAGACCAGTCTATAGTTTGATCTATAGACCAATCTATAGTTTGATCTATAGACCAGTCTATAGTTTTATCTGTAGACCATTCTATAGTTTGTTCTCTAGACCAGTCTATAGTTTTATCTGTAGACCAGTCTATAGTTTGTTCTCTAGACCAGTCTATAGTTTGATCTATAGACCAGTCTATAGTTTGATCTATAGACCAGTCTATAGTTTGATCTATAGACCAGTCTATAGGTTGATCTGAAAAGCAGTCTAAAGTTTGATCTGAAAAGCAGTCTATAGTTTGATCTGAAGAGCAGTATATAGATTGATTTATAGACCAGTTTATAGTTTGATCTGAAGAGCAGTCTATAGATTGATCTATAGACCAGTCTATATATTGATCTCTAGATCATTTTATAGATTGATCTCTTGACCAGTCTATATATTGATCTCTTGACAGTTTATAGATTGATCTATAGATAAGTCTATGCATTGATCTGTAGGCCAGAATGTAGATTGATTTCTAGACCAGTCTGTAGATTGTTCTATAGCCCAGTCTGTCGATTGATGTATAGTCTATAGATTGTATGGCTATAGATTGATCTATAGATCTCTCTATAGATTGGACTATAGATGGCTCTATAGATCCCTCTATAGATTGAGCTATAGATCCTTCTATAGATTGATCTATAAATCCTTCTATATATTGATATAATTACTACATAGATTGTTCTATAGGCTTGTATATTTATCACATATGACGTACATGTTGGATACTCTTTAATTTTCACGTTCATATAAATTTTCTTAAAAGAGATAAAACCAAATTGTAGTTATTATTTACAAATTAACGAGGGCGTTTAAGCTAGACTTTAACAGCACATAATGTAGGGTATTAAAATAAAAGAAATTGTTTCCAAAAGCTTAGAAAAATTATTTACACAGAAGCGTTTAAATATTTAAAATTGCTTTCCGACATGATTTTTAAAAAAATAAAATTCATAAAACACACACACATAAAAAATTGACTGACCATCATCAACGTTTACTACCACCTAAGTGATTGTTGATGTTTTCGTTTTTGTGGTTTCCATAAAGTAATAGTTTCTAGGTGTGCCTTTATGCGGATCATGCTAAAAAATATGGAAAAAAATCTTCCACCTTTATTAACTTGTCCCAAAAATATATGCGGCCAGCAGTCACGTTTACATGTAGGAACAAAAATTACATGATACTGAGTACATAATAAAGTGAGTGGAGTCAACTATATGGTGTTAGTGAGTGAGTGTAAGCGAAATGAATGTTATTTGAGCCAGTACAAATGCAGTACTTATGTTGCCATTTGCCACTAACTACTGTTGCTGCTTGTTTGCTCTGTGGCAAGATTATTAAAGTTTATAAATATGTATGAGGTAGAATATGATTTTATTTAGTTTATTTTTTTCTTTATTTTTAGTTGTTATAGGCCTTCTTAAACGAATGCACTTGTCATGGATTTTGTAAATGTTTCAATAGACTTGTTTTTTAACTGTTGTTAACATCAATTGACATCAGAGTAAAACATGATATGATGAAAGGAGTTTACGCGTTTTCAAAACATTAATAGTATTTGATGGTAATCATGCCATACTTATAGTTATGATCAACTATAAATAATGTTCCGTTATGGCCAGCTGTCAAAATTTTTAGTTTATGATCGCTGAAAGATCTTATCTAATATGAAATTTTAAGAAATCTTAATTTTAAGTTAACTAGTAGAATTTCTTAATTTGGGTTAGGAAATAATGACAGACTGCCTTAAGCCGATAAAATCAAGTGATTTATGGGGTGTTCTATAAAGTGATCCACTCTCTAAAATGATCGATAGGCCGTCTATAAAGTGATCTTAAGACCACTTTATGGAGTCATATACAGATAAGTCTGTAGATTAATCCAAAAACCAACCATTAAAATTATATTTAGAACAGATAATAAAGTGGAACAGTCTATAGAGTGATCAACAGACCAGTCTATAGGGTGATCTTTGGACCTATTGAGTGATTTATAGACAAGTCTAAAGATCTATATCCCAGTCTATAGAGTGATCTATAGACCTATATATAAAATCACCTATAGACCTGTCTATAGAGTCATCTATAGACCTCTCTATAGAGTCATCTATAGACCTGTCTATAGAGTCATCTATAGACCTGTCTATAGAGTCATCTATATACCTGTCTATAGAGTGATCTATAGATCTGTTTATAGATTGATCTATAGACCTGTCTATAGAGTCATCTCTATAGAGTGATCTATAGACCTGTTTATAGAGTGATCGATAAACCTGTCTATAGAGTGATCTATAGACCTGTCTATAGAGTGATCTATAGACCTGTCTATAGAGTGATCTATAGACCTGACTATAGTGGTCTATAGAACTGTCTATAGAGTGATCTATAGAGTTATATAGAGTTATTTATAGACCAGTATATAGAGTGATTTATTGACCAGTCTATAGAGTGATATATAGACCGGTCTATAGAGTGATATATAGACCAGTCTATAGAGTGATATATAGACCAGTCTATAGAGTGATATATAGACCAGTCTATAGAGTGATATATAGACCAGCCTATAATGTGCTCTATAGACCAGTCTATAATGTGCTCTATAGACCTGTCTATAGTGTGCTCCATAGACCAGTCTATAGAGTGATCTATAGACTTGCCTATAGAGTGATCTATAGACTTGTCTATAGAGTGATCTATAGTCCTCTCTATAGAGTGATCTATAGACCTGTCCATAGAGTGGTCTATGGAACAGTCTACAGAGTGATCTATAGAACAGTCTATAGATCGTGCTATAGAGAAGTCTTTAGATCGTTCTATAGAACAGTCTATAGATCGTTCTATAGAACAGTCTATAGATCGTTCTATAGAACAGTCTACAGAGTGATATATAGACCAATCTATAGAGTTATTTATAGACCAGTATATAGAGTGATTTATTGAGCAGTCTATAGAGTGATATATAGACCAGTCTATAATGTGCTCTATAGACAGGTCTATAATGTGTTCTATAGACCAGTCTATAGTGTGCTCCATACACTTGCCTATATAGTGATCTATAAACTTGTCTATAGAGTGATCTATAAACTTGTCTATAGAGTGATCTATAAACTTGTCTATAGAGTGATCTATAGACCAATCTTTAGAGTGATCTTTAGACCAATCTATAGAGTGATCTATAGACCAGTACATGGAGCGATCTATAGACCAGTACATGGTGCGATCTATATAACAATCTATAGAGTTATCTAGAGACCAATCTGAAGAGTGATCTATAGATGAGTCTATATATACAACTGATCTGTAGAAGAGTCTTTTAAATGTAGAAGAGTTTAAAGACGAATAGACTTTTCTGCGGAGTATCTAGCCTATTTTATTAGTCTTCAGATTATTCTAGTCGTTCTATTGAATGATCTATAGACCAGTCTATAGAATGATTTATGGATCAGTCTATAGAATTATCTATGGATCAGATTATAGAATGATCTATCCATCAGGTCAATTATCTATTGACCCTCTTATAAGTAGGATGATGTATAGACCTGTCTATAGAATAATCTATACGACATTCTATAGAGAGATCACTTTATAGACTAGTCCAGAATGTGATCTTTGAAACAATATATAACCTAAGCTGTAGGTGAATATATAGAGTGACCTGTAGACCAACTTTAGGATCGTTTTATAAAACAGTCCATAGATCACTCTGTATAAACCATTCACTAAAACTTTTCTTTAGTTTAAGATCGTTTACAGAATTTTGGAAATTATAATTATCATTACGTACCCCAGCTTACACATCTCTGTAATGATGTAATTATTTAAATTTCTTATATTTACTTAATCGCTTTTATTAAATACTTGTAAAAATATAAAATACCCATAAAAAATTTAAAACATAATTTTACAATAAATTACTTAATCTTTGTGTAGTAGAAGAAAAATATCATTAAATGCCAAAATGAAAAGCAAATTATAATATGCGGACAAATTAATGTGTTATGAGGATAATCATTTGCAAATGATTTATGTGATATTTGTTTTTAATTTTTATTTATTTATTATTATTCAACAATTCTTCCGCATGCAAATTTATGCGCATTGAAGTTTTCTTTGTGCCACATAATGCTCTTTATGGTTATTTCTTTTCTATTATTTTTTTCTGTTTCTGTATCCAGCCACATAAAAAAGTAAAAAAAACACAATATTTCGAATTCCAATGATGCATTAACGATTGCATAAAAATAGAAAAGAAATGAAAAGTACATATTGGTTGAAAATAAGTGTAAAAAACCAATCAAAATAATAATAGTAATTTTTTGGGAAAGGTATAGAGAGACTAATACGAGGATTCAACTATAGCAAAAAGTGTGAAATTATATAGATCATTCATCATTGAACTATTTGAAAGAGTACTTCAAAACTTATACTTTGACTTTTCCAAATTAGGATGAAATGTTTGGTAAATTGTTTGAATTGACACGTAACATTCCGAAGATGCAACTGAGATAGATCTGAAAAAGGTGTCGTGAAATTATTTCCAAGTAGTAGCTATCAGCCCTCGTAAGTGTGTGAACATATTAAAATCCTTTACAGTTCAATATGTTCAATTCACAACAATAAAAAAACTAATAACCAATCATTATGAAAAAAGTGAAAATTATAACACACATACAAATTTGTAGGCATTTTGAAAGTAACACCTGTTTTTCGGTTTAAATTACTTTTAAATTTGTTGAAAATAACCCTGAATTTGCGCAAGTATTACGAAATTATTGCGCTGTCGTCTAATACCGCAATGGCAGTTCAACTTAATCGGGTGTTTAATCGAAAATCTTAAAAATTTGGAAAAAATACAAAATTTGGTATTTAAAGATCGATCTACAGCCTATAGAGTAATCTATAGGCCAGTTTATGGAGTAATCCATTGACCAGAATATAGAGTGATCTATAGACCAGTCTATAGAGTGATCTATAGACCAGTCTATAGAGTGATCTATAGTCCAGTCTATAGAGTGATCTATAGTCCAGTCTATAGAGTGATCTATAGACCAGTCTATAGAGTGATCTATAGACCAGTCTATAGAATGATCTGTAGACCAGCCAATAGAGTGATCTATAGATCACTCTATAGAGTGATCTATAGACCAGTCTATAGAGTGATCTATAGACCAGTCTATAGAGTGATCTATAGATCAGTCTATAGAGTGATCAATAGACCAGTCTATAGAGTGATCTATAGACTAGACTATAGAGTGATCTATAGACTAGACTATAGAATGGTCTATATACCAGTCTATAGAGTGATCTATAGACCAGTCTAAAGAGTGTTCTATAGATCAGTCTATAGAGTGATCTATAGACCAGTCTATAGAGTGATCTATAGACCAGTCTATAGAGTGATCTATAGACCAGTCTATAGAGTGATCTATAGACCAGTCTATAGAGTGATCTATAGACCAGTCTATAGAGTGATCTATAGACTAGTCTATAGAGTGATCTATAGACCAGTCTATAGAGTGATCTATAGACCAGTCTATAGAGTGATCTATAGACCAGTCTATAGAGTGATCTATAGACCAGTCTATAGAGTGATCTATAGACCAGTCTATAGAGTGATCTATAGACCAGTCTATAGAGTGATCTATAGACCAGTGATCTATAGACCAGTCTATAGAGTGATCTATAGACCAGTGATCTATAGACCAGTCTATAGAATGATCTATAGACCAGTGATCTATAGACCAGTCTATAGAGTGATCTACAGATCTGTCTATAGAGTGATCTATAGATCTGTCTATAGATTGATCTATAGATCTGTCTATAGAGAGACAGTAGACAGTGATAGATCTACTCTATATAATAACTTATAGATCTCTCTTCTCTGAAGAATGGTTTTTTGATCAGAGTTCTCCATAGATCACTTATAAGTCAGAGACGTCTTTAGAGTAGTTTTTTGACAAGTCTACATATGTTTCAACAATCTATTATAAAGTAGAGAGATAATCAGATAATTTTTTTTTTTCAGTTATCTTCATATTATATATCTGACTAGTTTATATTGTTATACTTAGAATAGTGTAATGGTAAATCTATCTCTATTTAGGCCGATTTATATTACTGTTTATTGTGTGATACTCTGACTATTCTATAGAGTTTTATTATTCAAATCATTGAGTGATCTTTTAATTGTTCTGTAGATCAGTCTATTAACTGATACTAGTATCTTTAGTCCTTGTAAAAATGTTAAAACACATTTAAATTGAAAAAATAAACTTTTCTGTGATCACTCAAACAAAAAATACTGACAACTTCGTGAAAATACACTAAAATTTTCAAAGGAGTTTATATTTTGGGATCACCTAATATTACAACTACCTAGCACAATCTAATGGCTTTTACTCCTGTGCAATTTAAACGAAGGTCAAAACGCCCTCAATCACACTAAGATAAAAAAGATTTATAATAAACATTTCTCTTCAAGACAAATTGGTCAAATTGTCATTTAAATAAATTTTTCTGTGTTAGCACGACAAATATTTTGCCAGTGTTTGTTTCATTAACTAAAGAAATAAACTAAAACAAGACAATGCAATTGTTCAATTCAAAATCGATGTTGTAGCGTTGTATGTCAGCAGCTGCTACAATAGTCATAACAATGTTGTTGGTATTTTCTATGCAAAAGTTCTATACAACTCTTACGACAATTTTTCATATGTTTTTCGAATGCCGTAAGAAAATTCAGTGTTGTCAATTGTTTATTTCAGCATATAAATAAAAAAATTCAATCGATTTTGGCATAAAAAACGATACAGTGGTAGCACAGAAATTATAAACCAACAGCTGTTTACAAAAACAAAAATAAATTTTATTAAAAAGTTTTTATTTATTAGTTTAAAATGTGGAATAATGAAAATAATAGAAATTTAAATGAAAAGAAATTAATTTGGTTTATTTTGCTCGTTTAATTAGTTTAATATTATTTGGTTTTTTTACTTTTGAAATTGTTTGTTTTGATTGTTTTTTATTGTGAACATAAACTTATGACTTGCTACAAAAATCTGTTCACAATCACTGTTACTACACTTTAGTAGATACAATATATAACTTGATTGTGAATTGAACAAATGATTTTATTTAAGGTTTATATTTAAAAATAAATCGTGTTCTTAATCTAAAAATCACCTTCAAAAACGTGCGACAATATTCGTTTTTAGTTCAGTTTGCAAAATTTTATAAATTACTAAATGTGTATCGCCTGAAAGCGCAAAACAAATGCAATGACAGAAAACAAAAAGGTACCTGGGGTTTTAAATGATTAATTAAAACTGGCAATACATTTAAGTTAGGAAATTAAGATAGAAATCTTAAGCAAAAGAATGAGAAAAAAGAAATCATTAGCGAAAGAAAAAAATTAAACAATTATACCCTACAGCAGGACATTAGTGTATACGATCTATCTATCTATCTATCTATCTATCTATCTATCTATCTATCTATCTATCTATCTATCTATCTATCTATCTATCTATCTATCTATCTATCTATCTATCTATCTATCTATCTATCTATCTATCTATCTATCTATCTATCTATCTATCTATCTATCTATCTATCTATCTATCTATCTATCTATCTATCTATCTATCTATCTATCTATCTATCTATCTATCTATCTATCTATCTATCTATCTATCTATCTATCTATCTATCTATCTATCTATCTATCTATCTATCTATCTATCTATCTATCTATCTATCTATCTATCTATCTATCTATCTATCTATCTATCTATCTATCTATCTATCTATCTATCTATCTCCTATCTATCTATCTATCTATCTATCTATCTATCTATCTATCTATCTATCTATCTATCTATCTATCTATCTACTATCTATCTATCTATCTATCTATCTATCTATCTATCTATCTATCTATCTATCTATCTATCTATCTATCTATCTATCTATCTATCTATCTATCTATCTATCTATCTATCTATCTATCTATCTATCTATCTATCTATCTATCTATCTATCTATCTATCTATCTATCTATCTATCTATCTATCTATCTATCTATCTATCTATCTATCTATCTATCTATCTATCTATCTATCTATCTATCTATCTATCTATCTATCTATCTCTATCTATCTATCTATCTATCTATCTATCTATCTATCTATCTATCTATCTATCTATCTATCTATCTATCTATCTATCTATCTATCTATCTATCTATCTATCTATCTATCTATCTATCTATCTATCTATCTATCTATCTATCTATCTATCTATCTATCTATCTATCTATCTATCTATCTATCTATCTATCTATCTATCTATCTATCTATCTATCTATCTATCTATCTATCTATCTATCTATCGATCTATCGATCTATCGATCTATCTATCTATCTATCTATCTATCTATCTATATCTATCTATCTATCTATCTATCTATCTATCTATCTATCTATCTATCTATCTATCTATCTATCTATCTATCTATCTATCTATCTATCTATCTATCTATCTATATATGGTAGTTTTTAGCATTCGCCACAGCCGACCTTATTTGCTTTTTTTAAATTTAAATGAAATACATCATGATTCTTAAACTAAAACTTATCTGAAACAAGAACCAAGAAAACATTAAAGAATTAAAATAAATCTGAATACATTTGCTCAACTAATTGTTATTGTCCAGCTGCATTTGTTTAATTCGTGATGTATTTTTTTTTTTTGTTTAAGACAAACAAAGAAACATGATTAGTTATTGTGGTAACTAAAAAAAATGTATACCTATCTAGAGACATGTTTATATTTTGAGAAGAATAAAAAAAGTAAAAATAAAGAATTACTTAATTTAAACAAAATTAAATTGTAATAAAAACACGTAATGTTTAAATGTGTTCACTTTTTATTTCAAGCATATGTTTGTTGTTTTGACAATTTAGCCGCTATTTAAGGTCAATAAACAAAAAATCATTTGCCAAATATAGAGAGACCAGATCAACATCAGGTGATCTAAAAGAAAAGTTATGGTTTAGCAAGTGAACAAGGTCTGATGCCAAAAATTTATTTTGTTATAGATGTTTTTGCTAAAGATCATAAAAAATTTATAATTTTTTGTCAGATTCTGGTCACTCTACAATTATTATTGTAAATACTAAATAATATAATTATTAAGCCGCAAATTTCCGTTAGTTAATGTTTAATTTCACATTAAGTTTGAATTTTGTCTATCAAAATAACTTTTAGCGGTTTAAAGTCAGGGTTAAGTATAAATTTGCCAAAAAAAAAAAACTGATATACAACAATAATAAATCAAGTGTTAAGCATGAGTTATGAAAAATTACAAGTGAATGATTATGTATAACCTTTTAATAATTTTCAAAAATTATAAGATTTTGTTAATTTATGGCATAAATAGCTATACCTATGTAATGCATATTAACTGTGTTTACTTCGGTGTCATTCAAAAGTTAATTTAAAGGAATAAATGAGAATAAATTTTGGTGCAAATTTCAAGGTGAAAAAAATATTTGACATAATTTGATTTCATTGACAGTTTTTTTTTAATTTATTACGAATTATTTAAAAATTCATTTATATTGAATTTTGTTTTAATTCCCATATATTTTTAAACAATTTATATATTTTTTATAGAAATCGAACTTTAGTGTTATATTGATCATGTCATTTACAATGAACGACCATCGTCTTCTTGTTTTTATAACCGAAATAGCTTTCGATCTTGTTACTTAGATGTTTAACAATTGATCGGTTTTCGCCTTGTTAAAGATCGATCAATTATTATTGTCCTATTTGGTTAAAGTCGATCGGCTCACTTCTAAAATATTGTCAGTGGTGATCGTTTTGAGATCGTTTCTAATTCTTTACTTTTTCACTTAGAAGGCCCTACTTGGATGAGCACTAGGCTTGAGCTGCGTTGATTAATGAAGTCCCACTATGTGATGTTTCATTCTAATCGCTCCTTGAATAGTTTACAATGATAACGATCAAAGTTCTACTGATCTACTGATTGAACATTGTCGACTTTTTCTATTAAAAACTAGAATTATAACTTTAAGTCAAAGTCTGCAAATTTCTGCACAGATCCGTCGACCGATCGATCATTTTACGAAACAACTTGGATTATCGATCAAGCAATTTAGAAGTTCTACTAATTATCGAACAAGTTGCTTAATTATCAGTTTTGCTTGAAGTCATTCTAGATTCTTTTAATACGCTCATTAAATCATTAAGTCAATGTGAAAAATTATGAGGATCGATTGATCTCGTTCATATAACCAAACATTTAGAATAATTCCATTTAAACGAAGTATATTAGCAATACGATCGACGGATCGATGACTGATCGATCTTCATCAATTTATTTAAAAATTCTGATCTAACTACTAACTGATCTTCAATTTGTTTCTGACTATCGATCGATATTCTTCAACTTGTTCAAATAATCTGGTCAAAATCGATTGAATACGATCATTATGAGGATCGAATGATCTCGTTCAAATAACCAAACATCTAGAATAATTCAATTTAAAAGAAGTATATTAGCAATACGGTTGACTGAACGATCTACAACAATTTATTTAAAAATTCTGATCTAACTACTAACTGATCTTCAGTTTGTTTCTGACTATCGATCAATATTCTTCAACTTGTTTAAATAATCTGGTCGAAATCGATTGAATACGATCGATGGTGACTGTTCAATCTTTAGATACGAAATTGATCAAATGAAATTAATAACGCTAACAATCGATCTTCCATCGATCTTCTCTAATAATTAAAAAAAAAAACTGTTATTGTCTGTTTTTCGTCGATGGTAATCAGACCGTTCAAAATATTAAGAGGTAGATGGTGTTCGATCGATGTTCGACTGCAAGGATTGATATTAGTATTAAAGGAAGTTAATAAAGTTATTTGCATTGCTAAGGATATATCGATCATTTTGACTGATTAATCATTAACAACTTTTATAATCGAAACTATAAGCGATGCGATCTCTCTGTGTATCGGATCATACTAACTAAATGTAATAGGGAATGAGTTTTGAATAATATATTTTCGTCTATTATCATATAAATATTACAATATTTAAGATATGTATCGTTCTGCTATAAACCCAAACAATATTAAAATAAAAAAGTTTTAACCTTTTATTTCGCACACTTATAGTTGCTCTAACACATACAAAGCTTAAGTTGAAACAAAGAATTATTAATGATGTAGTCATATTATAAAGAAACTCTTTAAATCTCTTATAAAGCACATTAAATTGATCTTTGACAAGATTTGTTTGTCTCTCTACTATGATTTACACTATTTGACAATAAACAAAAAATTTTTCCGCATTATTTCAGTTTTTATTTTTTTCTGCAACTTAATATACGTTGACAAAACTAAAAATGTGCAAAATATGTTTTTCTTTTCGGCATCTTTCACCTTAAATAATAAGTTTTGAATTCTTGTTGTAGTTGTTATTAAACCAACTGATCTCAGCTTAGTAATGTTTTTGAAACACGTAAGAAATGATTGATTTTTTTTCTTTCTTTAACATCTAGGAGTGCAATAGTAAATTTGATTGTAATTTAAAACATTGCATTGCATGCTTTATAATGCAGTTGTTGTATGAAATGTTTGCCGTTGTTGCTTTAATTCCAATATGAATTTGAGTGATTTATGAAAACCACAATTGACATATTGCCTGCTTTGAGACAAAGTATTAAAAAAAGTTACAGAGAAACAGCTATCAAAACATAAAGGTTTTGAGATATTCATGCCCAACGGGTGCTGCTGCTGTTTGATAATAAGTTCATATGTGGGGATATTAGGGAGGTACAATGTAAAGTGGTAAGCTTATAAGTTAATAAATTTCCTGTTTATATTCTAGTCTAGTCTAAAGTCTAGTCTATAGTCTGGTCTATAGTCTAGTCTATAGTCTAGTCTATAGTCTAGTCTATAGTCTAGTCTATAGTCTAGTCTATAGTCTAGTCTA
>NC_060954.1:46404456-46406411 GCF_022045245.1 Lucilia cuprina
ATCTATAGACCAGTCTATAGAGTGATCTATAGACCAGTGATCTATAGACCAGTCTATAGAGTGATCTATAGACCAGTGATCTATAGACCAGTCTATAGAATGATCTATAGACCAGTGATCTATAGACCAGTCTATAGAGTGATCTACAGATCTGTCTATAGAGTGATCTATAGATCTGTCTATAGATTGATCTATAGATCTGTCTATAGAGAGACAGTAGACAGTGATAGATCTACTCTATATAATAACTTATAGATCTCTCTTCTCTGAAGAATGGTTTTTTGATCAGAGTTCTCCATAGATCACTTATAAGTCAGTAGACCAGTCTTTAGAGTAGTTTTTTGACAAGTCTACAAAATATGTTTCAACAATCTATTGAGTAACATATAAAGTGTAGAGTGATAATCAGATAATTTTTTTTTTCAGTTATCTTCATATTATATATCTGACTAGTTTATATTGTTATACTTAGAATAGTGTAATGGTAAATCTATCTCTATTTAGGCCGATTTATATTACTGTTTATTGTGTGATACTCTGACTATTCTATAGAGTTTTATTCAAATCATTGAGTGATCTTTTAATTGTTCTGTAGATCAGTCTATTAACTGATACTAGTATCTTTAGTCCTTGTAAAAATGTTAAAACACATTTAAATTGAAAAAATAAACTTTTCTGTGATCACTCAAACAAAAAATACTGACAACTTCGTGAAAATACACTAAAATTTTCAAAGGAGTTTATATTTTGGGATCACCTAATATTACAACTACCTAGCACAATCTAATGGCTTTTACTCCTGTGCAATTTAAACGAAGGTCAAAACGCCCTCAATCACACTAAGATAAAAAAGATTTATAATAAACATTTCTCTTCAAGACAAATTGGTCAAATTGTCATTTAAATAAATTTTTCTGTGTTAGCACGACAAATATTTTGCCAGTGTTTGTTTCATTAACTAAAGAAATAAACTAAAACAAGACAATGCAATTGTTCAATTCAAAATCGATGTTGTAGCGTTGTATGTCAGCAGCTGCTACAATAGTCATAACAATGTTGTTGGTATTTTCTATGCAAAAGTTCTATACAACTCTTACGACAATTTTTCATATGTTTTTCGAATGCCGTAAGAAAATTCAGTGTTGTCAATTGTTTATTTCAGCATATAAATAAAAAATTCAATCGATTTTGGCATAAAAAACGATACAGTGGTAGCACAGAAATTATAAACCAACAGCTGTTTACAAAAACAAAAATAAAATTTTATTAAAAAGTTTTTATTTATTAGTTTAAAATGTGGAATAATGAAAATAATAGAAATTTAAATGAAAAGAAATTAATTTGGTTTATTTTGCTCGTTTAATTAGTTTAATATTATTTGGTTTTTTTACTTTTGAAATTGTTTGTTTTGATTGTTTTTTTATTGTGAACATAAACTTATGACTTGCTACAAAAATCTGTTCACAATCACTGTTACTACACTTTAGTAGATACAATATATAACTTGATTGTGAATTGAACAAATGATTTTATTTAAGGTTTATATTTAAAAATAAATCGTGTTCTTAATCTAAAAATCACCTTCAAAAACGTGCGACAATATTCGTTTTTAGTTCAGTTTGCAAAATTTTATAAATTACTAAATGTGTATCGCCTGAAAGCGCAAAACAAATGCAATGACAGAAAACAAAAAGGTACCTGGGGTTTTAAATGATTAATTAAAACTGGCAATACATTTAAGTTAGGAAATTAAGATAGAAATCTTAAGCAAAAGAATGAGAAAAAAGAAATCATTAGCGAAAGAAAAAAATTAAACAATTATACCCTACAGCAGGACATTAGTGTATACGATCTATCTATCTATCTATCTATCTATCTATCTATCTATCTATCTATCTATCTATCTATCTATCTATCTATCTATCTATCTATCTATCTATCTATCTATCTATCTA
>NC_060954.1:46406511-46409360 GCF_022045245.1 Lucilia cuprina
TCAGTTCTAGTTCAGTTCTAGTTCAGTTCTAGTTCAGTTCTAGTTCAGTTCTAGTTCAGTTCTAGTTCAGTTCTAGTTCAGTTCTAGTTCAGTTCTAGTTCAGTAGCTAATGGATTAAATCATTAATTATTTTAATAATCGACCAACACCCACCAATACTTCTATTCCATGAACACTTTTTTCCTGCAATTCGTTATTTAATCACTATGTTATTTACAAAATTTTACATCTGGTAATTGCATGATTGTCCGTCCAATAATAATACATATATACAACTTACAATACAGGCGGCCAAAATCTAAACTACAACCGTATCCAAACATGCAATTAAATGACATGTGGGTTGTTCAGCTGATGCCGGCATTGCCACTGAAGCTGCGTTGCTTGTACTTATTTCAGACACAAATTGTTGAACTCGTCTGGAGTACGTGCATCTGTACGAAATGATTTCATACAATAAAAAAAAAAGTAAAACTTAAAAAATACACTCACTTTCATTATTTGAGGAGGTATGTACCAACGGCGCGTGTTAATGGGTTTGTTTTTTATACATAATTACAGGGTTTAGGTTGATTGTTACATTTTAAATGACCCTGTAATTACGCTGATTTAAGGGTTTTAAACTAAAATAAAATTTCTCATGGTTAAATGTACATTTTTTACTATACACTTAGCATATAATTTTTGAATGTTTGTTAGAGATGAAAGTGATGCTAGTTATATTACATATCTTGAACATTCTTATTGTTAGGAATTGGGACCTAAGTATTATGGTTTCATTTAGTAAAAATTCTAAAAAATTATATTAAGTATTAATTGAAATCTAGTTCAGTTCTAGTTCAGTTTTAGTTCAGTTCTAGTTCAGTTCTAGTTTTAGTTTTAGTTCAGTTCTAGTTTTAGTTTTAGTTCAGTTCTAGTTGAGTTCTAGTTCAGTTCTAGTTCAGTTCTACTTCAGTTCTAGTTCAGTTTGTATCTCTGCACACATGTCACACATAACATACACACAAACAAATATCAACTGTAGCAGAAATATTAACCGTTGAACTGTAATACCACCGTCAAGCTGTATTACCACCCTCAAACAAATATGTGCTGTATTACCAACATATTACTGCTTTATCTCCTTGTTCTTGTTATACCATTCACCTTCGTGAGAACGGAAGAGCATCCAAACATACAAAAAAATACACAGCTGAATAAAACTAAATACATCTCCACACTCACATGTACATCTTTATCACAATTTTTTAACAAAGCATGAAACAAATGTTGCTTTTTTGATGAAATTTTCAGAGGTTGTTCGAATATATTGTAGAAATTACAAACGGAATGACAAACTTATATATACCCTTCTCACGAAGGTGATTGAATTTAGTTTAACGAATTTCCAAATATTATTGGCGTAGAACATGCTGGAGTTTATGCTCCAGCTTTTTGCCTCAATTGATATAATTAGCTAAAAGAAAAAATATGAAAAATTCAAATTACAGACACTACTAAAGTTCAAAGCACAAAATAAACAAAAAAATACAACGGAAAATAATTAAAACATATATTATAGATTTTTGTTATTTACGGTAGTTATTTGGTTGGATATATTTGCAGGCGTGTTCGTTAATGTGATCACTGACCGCCACCTCCAACTACCAATACGATTGCTACCACCAACCACACCAAGATCGACTGACTACACAACATGACCAACAATCCCCATCATTATCAGCCAAACGATTTAGTGTGAACAACAACTACTGTTTTTTTTTTTTTTTTAATTTTTTGTAGATTCTTTTAATAAAAATTAATTCTTTTACTTATTTATAAGTAATTTATTTTTGTGTTGTATTTATATAGATTTTCGTATATGAGTAAGTATTTTGAAAATCGTGTTCAAAACATTTATTATTATGTATGTTGCCAATAATAGTGTCTGTCTGTCTGTCCAGCCGTGTGTTGTATGAATTTTGGAGTTCAGTTGACCTTGAGCTGTTAATTGATCTTATAGACAAGTAAGACAATATAGACAAATATTTGCCAGTCTTTAGCTGCTAGCTCACTGACTGACTGTCGTTGGCTGAACGTAAAATATACAAATAAATTGTTTTAATTAATTTCTATGGCAAACAAAATGAAACAACGTATTTTCATTTCTGTTTCTTTTTTAGCAACTTTAGTTTTTGCTAATAAACTTTTAACCAAATCAAGTCATTTGCAATCTTTATGTCGTTAATTCAAATAAAAAGTTTGTTTTTTTTTTGTAATTTTTAGTATTTAAAATTCTTAAATTAATTTTCTGTCGAGTAATTTATTTCACGTTTAACGCTTTTGCTGCATTATTAATATTCTGGGTGTTTTTTTTCCTGCGAAATGATCTAGATTGTAGTTTTATGTTTTATTTAGCAGTTGGAATGAAAAATTTTTGAAAAACTAAATATAATTGTCTTTTAAAAATACAAAATAAATGAATGAATTCAATTAAGATATTTCAATGAATAACTGCATTTAAAAAATGTTTAACGTTTAAAAAACGTAGGAGATTTATAGTTCATTTAAAATTTGGAGTACTTATTTTCACTAATGAACAAATATACTATATTTTTTTTAGAAGCTTTGAATACTATTATTATTGTTGAAATTAATGGAATCTAATTAATTTCAGTAAATAATGAACTAGGTACAACCGATAACTGATATTAAATTAAATTAGAATTGAACTAGAACTGAACTAAAACTGAACTAGAAGTGAACTAGTTCAGTTCTAGTTCTAGTTCAGTTCTAGTTCAGTTCTAGTTCAGTTCTAGTTCAGTTCTAGTTCAGTTCTAGTTCAGTTCTAGTTCAGTTCTAGTTCAGTT
>NC_060954.1:46409460-46413742 GCF_022045245.1 Lucilia cuprina
AACTTATTTCTACAAATATTTGATCAATTAGAAAAGTAATAACATAGAAGTAGCTGGTGGAGGGTATTTAAGATTCGGCACAGCCGAATATAGCACTCTAACTTGTTTCTTCCTCAAAAACACTTTTTTCGATTACATTCAAAGTAGGAGTACAGGGAGCAATAATAACAATTTGCATAACAATGACTAGCTCCGATGGCAAAAGCCAATACTGACAATGATGATGACGACGATGATGAGGACAGAAAAAAATTTAACATAGACGACATTGCATGTGTTGCATGCAACATACAAAAATGCAAACATATGTTTATTCATACATGCGGCTACACATTTGAAACGAATGTTTGCCTGTATGTTAGCACACACTCTGTAAGTACTTAATATATTTATGTTGCAGCTACAATTTCAAGCCTTTCTTTGTAGACAAGCGCTGCTGTCTTTGGAGTATAAAGTTTAGACTCTAGTAATATGTATGTGTTTAGAAACATATAGAGTGGTAATATTGTTTTTAGATACTTTTTCTTTCATGTTGTAGCACTCGCATATTCGCTACGGCTGCTAGCCCTGAAGCGACATTGTTGTCTGTTTTTTTTTCTTTTTGCTTTCGTTACTGGATAAAACCTTAAACAACTATACATTTTGTTAGCATTATAATCATTAACATGTAGTCATAATTTTATGCCTGTTAATTTTGCGCCGCTATGTGTATGAATATTTGCTAGACTTTTTTTTAGTTTGCTACAATAGTTCATTTAGTTGAGATGCTTAAGCAGCTCCTGTTTTCTTTAAGTGTTTAAGTATGTCTGTGAGGTAGGTACATCAGTCCTATAAACAGTATGTAACAATTAATTATTTTTATAATTCTTTGATATGAACCGCAACGTGTAGTTCAGTTCTACTTCAGTTCTAGTTCAGTTCGAGTTCAGTTCTAGTTCAGTTCTAGTTCAGTTCTAGTTCAGTTCTAGTTCAGTTCTAGTTCAGTTCTAGTTCAGTTCTAGTTCAGTTCTAGTTCAGTTCTAGTTCAGTTCTAGTTCAGTTCTAGTTCAGTTCTAGTTCAGTTCTAGTTCAGTTCTAGTTCAGTTCTAGTTCAGTTCTAGTTCAGTTCTAGTTCTAGTTCAGTTTTAGTTCTAGTTCAGTTTTAGTTCAGTTCTAGTTCAGTTCCTATCCTGTTCCAGTTTAGTTCGGTTATGTTCAAGTTCTATTAAATTCTATTAAAATGCTAGATTAGTTCCTGTGTTAAATTGTGTACTTATTTCACGAAATATACTTAGAAATTGAAAATGTTTTTCTGTTAACATTAATATATAATTCTTTAATAATTTGCTTAATTTTAATCAAATATAAATTTTAATCAAAAAATAATTCTACATTAATAATGCTTAAAGTATTTCTATAATTTCTTAATATTATTAAAACGAAATTCTTTTGTAATCATTTTTAAACAAACAATTGAAATCAAGTGATTTAAATTAATGGCAAATCTCTGCAGTATTATGTAAATTTTTCTCATAATTTGTGGTAATAAGACAAATAGTTAAACCCGATTTTATTTTGTCACAACAATACTTACAATTTCCATTTCCAGACCAACAAAGACAACAAGTTTTATCAGGCCAAAATTGCAAAAAAAAGGAAAAAAATGCATAGGAAAATTATGCAAGTAAAACATTAAATTTAAACTATTTTACAAATTAAAATCGACAAGTCTGTAAACTTCTGAACATTACGTGCATGACAGTGAACTCGTGCTGGCCGCAGGCCTGTAAAATCAAAAGCCTAAAAAGACAAAAAGCAACTAACCAACAACTAACAACCACAATAAGATATTTTGATTTTTACATCATGGCATTCATTCCGTGAATTGTTTGCGTTGAAGCTTTGAAATCAACCAAAATTCAAATATAAAGTCCCTGCCAATAGCAAAACCGTGACTACAATTTTTTTTTCAATTTTTGTTTGGAGCCATCGCTTTAGCTAGCTTGTTATATTTCGGGCGAATACTTGAACCAATTTGTGTTAAATCACACAAATAATACCTTTGTTTTTAGGGACAATACTTGTTACAATAGCAACAACTGATCAGTGATCATAATGAAAATAATATAAAATCAAATATTTAAATGAAATTGACCAAATATTAGGAGGTAATTGAGAAATAATTTGCAATAACAGCTACAAAATTATGCTAAATGATTTGAATTTTGGGTTTAAACCAAATAATATAAAAAGTTACTGAAAACTTTTTGTGGCAATAATAAAAAAATATCAATAATAATAATGTTTGTGATTTTTAAAATGCCAATCGGCCTTATTGTGGAAGCTAAAAGATTGGTTTATTAGTTGCAGTATTTAGTTGAAAAAGAAAGCAAAAACTGAAATTGAAATCTATCTCAACTTAGTCGTATCTAAACTTACTTCTAATAAAGTACTTAACTAGTTTTGTTAATACAATATAGTTGTAACAGAAGTGTGACAGAAGTAGAACAGAACTAGAACAGAACTAGAACAGAACTAGAACAGAACTAGAACAGAACTAGAACAGAACTAGAACAGAACTAGAACAGAACTAGAACAGAACTAGAACAGAACTAGAACAGAACTGAACTAGAACTGAACTAGAACTGAACTAGAACTGAACTAGAACTGAACAAGAACTGAACTAGAACCGAACTAGAACCGAACTAGAACAGAACTAGAACAGAACTAGAACAGAACTAGAACAGAACTAGAACAGAACTAGAACAGAACTAGAACAGAACTAGAACAGAACTAGAACAGAACTAGAACAGAACTAGAACAGAACTAGAACAGAACTAGAACAGAACTAGAACAGAACTAGAACAGAACTAGAACAGAACTAGAACAGAACTAGAACAAAACTAGAACAGAGCTAGAACAGAACTAGAACTAAACTAGAAAAAGAACATAATTTCACCAGAAAGTAAAAATAATTCACTTAATTCAGCTTTTACAGTGGTGATAAGTGGAAGTACTTTTTTTTTTTTTTTTTGCTGGTTAGCGGACAGACAGTAGCAGATAAAAAACCTTTTGAATTAATCCTTTCAATACAAGGTTGAACTGTTAGATCTTTTCAAGCGTTCGACATTTTCTCTTTATCAATTTTAACAAATTTACATGACACTAAACACAAACGAAGGAACAGATAAACAAATGGTGTTTCTACAGGCAATTTAAATTTAAATTAAAATTGTAGTGGGAATCAAAAACTAATAAAAAAAATAAAAAAGAACTCAATATGGCGCATTTGGTTTCTATTTTATATATTTTTTTGCTTCTTTAAAGCAGAATTTAGTTTTTGCATAAAATCGTGATTTATTTTAGATATTTTTAGGTTTTGGCCATTTACGTGTTTATGGTACATTTGGGTGTTCCGGTAACACGTTTATTTGTTACTTTTAATTTCTAAACCGTTTTTTTTCTATTCTTTTTTGTATTAGTTTTCATGCTCCAATTTTTTTCTATTTTTATTTGTTTAAATGCAGTTGTTGTTTTTTCTGTCGGAAAATAAAACTTTAATTTTTTAGCATGAAATAAAGGTATTAATGGTTTGAAATGTATTATGGATTTTGGATTTTTTTTTAATTTTTTGGCGTTTGGGGCGTGGGTGCTTCGTTTGTTCGATGTCTGCTTTGTTTGTCGCTGGGTTTTGGTTGCATTGATTTGCTGAAAACTATTTAAAAATTTGTTTAATTTGTATATTTACGTGAGTTTATAATGCCTGTCGATAAATTAAAAAATACTTAATACTTTAGTTTCGGTTTCTTTTTTTTTAAACTGTATACAAATCACTAAAGATTATATAAAAACATACAACAAAAGTGAAGGTGCTTTTTGTAAAAAACATACTTCTAAAAATTCATTAAAAATTGTTACATAAAATAAATTGTATTTAATTTTATGTATAAAAAAGTCAAAACTAAGTTTTAACAACAATACACCATAAAGATAATCTGATAAGGGAGTATGCTATTGATAAAATGTATTTCTAAAGTTTATTATTTTTAATTAGAACTTAACCAGTACTGAACTTGAAACAAAGTAGAACTGAATTAAAAATAAACAAAACTGAACTGTAACATAAAAAGACTCAGAACGAAAATAGAATACAACTTCAAATAAATTGAAACTGAAATATAAATACAACTGAGTAAGAACTGGAACTGAACTAGAACTGAACTAGAACTGAACTAGAACTGAACTAGAACTAAACTAGAACTGAACTAGAACTGAACTAGAACTGAACTAGAACTGAACTAGA
>NC_060954.1:46413842-46420595 GCF_022045245.1 Lucilia cuprina
TAGAAAACTTTCTAAAGAAAGTCTATAGACTTTTCTATAGAAAACTTTCTAAAGAAAGTCTATAGACTTTTCTATAGAAAACTTTCTAAAGAAAGTCTATAGACTTTTTATAGAAAACTTTCTAAAGAAATTCTATAGACTTTTCTATAGAAAACTTTCTAAAGAAAGTCTATAGACTTTTCTATAGAAAACTTTCTAAAGAAAGTCTATAGACTTTTCTATAGAAAACTTTCTAAAGAAAGTCTATAGACTTTTCTATAGAAAACTTTATAAAGAAAGTCTATAGACTTTTCTATAGAAAACTTTCTAAAGAAAGTCTATAGACTTTTCTATAGAAAACTTTCTAAAGAAAGTCTATAGACTTTTCTATAAAAAACTTTCTAAAGAAAGTCTATAGACTTTTCTATAGAAAACTTTCTAAAGAAAGTCTATAGACTTTTCTATAGAAAACTTTCTAAAGAAAGTCTATAGACTTTTCTATAGAAAACTTTCTAAAGAAAGTCTATAGACTTTTCTATAGAAAACTTTCTAAAGAAAGTCTAGAGACTTTTCTATAGAAAAGTTTCTACAGAAAGTTTATAGACTTTTTTATAGAAAAGTTTCTATAGAAAATCTCTAGACTTTTCTACAGAAAAGTTTCTATAGAAAATCTCTAGACTTTTCTATTGAAATCTTTCTACAGGAAGTCTGTGGACTTTTCTATAGAAAACTTTCTACAGAAATTCTTTAGACTTTTCTATAGAAAGTCTCTAAATTTTATTTATCAAGGTTCCCATTGAGAATCCTTACACTTTTCTAAAGAAAGTTTCTAGTATTAACTAGTTTAAAACAATATGATGAAAATGTACTAAACCGATAATACCCAGAAAAAAAGAACTTCCAAAGAAGCAAAAAAGAAGTAGAATTTAGTCCATGGAATACAGATGAAGACCTGAAGAACTGCTGATTTTAACGCAGGCTTCATTGAAAGACAAATATAGCTTCCACATTGTGTTACTATTAAAATGGTTACTTTTGAAGTACTTCTTAAAGAAGTACTTCATTCGATTTTCAGAAAGGTACTAACTTGAATAGTTTTGTACATTAACAGAAAAGTTATGGAATAAGGAATACTAATATGAATAGATTGTTCCCATTCCAAATCTGTTGATTGACTTACTATAGGAAAGTATTGGTTGCTGAGATATCGTAGCTTAATAAAACTTACTTGCTTCCATTTACTATAGGAGAAATCCTGACATCTGAAAGTAAAAGACAAACAAAATAAATATTACTTATTTTTTAGTTCGATAATGGTGAAAAGAAAAAAGAAATATTTCGGATTATCGAAATTAGCTTTCTGCATTAATGTCTATACATTCCAACTATTTAATAAAAACTCATGCTAAATTGTATAGCTTTACTTAAACTGACAACAACTAATAAAACTTCCTTATAAAATTATACTTCTTTTTACAGGCTGAACCAGAATACGACAAAGAACAACTCAGAAGTAATATTTATAAAGAGAAATAATTTACATTTGTTAATACATTTAATTTATATTTTACTCTCAATAGTCATGCGTAATGCCTTCAAAGCCTTCGATCCTGATGATAAGGGTGTCATTGAACATGCCGATGTTATACAGATTTTAGAAATTCTTGGTCAAAAACTCGATGACAAAGCCGTTAAGGCATTAATTAAAGAAGTCGATAAGGGCAATTCGGGTAAATTGGACTTTAAACAATTCTGTAAATTAGCTTCACGTTTCGTCGAGGTTGATGAGGATGGTCCAGTTTTGATGGGTGAACTAAAGGAAGCCTTCCGTATTTACGACAGAGAGGGTAAGGGCTATATTACAGTTGCCACCTTGCGTGGTATTCTCAAAGAATTAGATGACAAACTATCGGCCAAGGAATTGGATATGATTATTGAGGAAATTGATGCTGATGGGTCGGGTACCGTTGATTTTGATGGTAAGTTGTGAAGAGAAACAATTTTTTTAAGAATAATTAATAAATTTATATTTTGTTGCATTTGTAGAATTTGTACAAGTTATGAACGGTAAGTTTTTCTAAATTGTTTATATTGTTATAAGATGTTTATATATTATTTTGTTTTTGTCTATAGGTTAAGTTTTTGGAATACGTTAAGGAAGGTCTACTGAAGCGGTCTTTTCAAAACCGAGAAGTTGTATATTTTTATTTATACACATATATTTTTTTGATTTTTAGTTTTGATTTAATTATGTATTGTTGTATATTAAACTATATACAAATTTAATAAAACAAAATTGAAATGAAAACTTAATTATAATATTTTTTATTAACTAACGCAAAGTAGAATGTAAAGTACAATTACAGGAACTAAGACCGATTTTGCATAAAATGTTATGAAGATTGGTCCCTTACTTAAACAGCTAGTTAGTTGGTGGGTGGAATAGGTAGTTAATTAGACTACAGACTAGACTACAGACTATGTAGACAACTGGCTAAACTATAGACAAAACATTTAATTGTTATGTAGATTGGACTATGGATAATATTATAAACTAGACTATAAATTTAACTATAGACTAGACATTAGACTAGACTATAGACTAGACTATAGATTAGACTATAGACTAGACTATAGACTAGACTATAGACTAGACTATAGACTAGACTATAGACTAGACTATAGACTAGACTATAGACTAGACTATAGACTAGACTATAGACTAGACTATAGACTAGACTATAGACTAGACTATAGACTAGACTATAGACTAGACTATAGACTAGACTGTAGATTAGACTATAGACTAGACTATAGACTAGACTATAGACTAGGCTATGGACTAGACTATAGACTAGACTATAGACTATACTATAGACTAGACTATAGACTAGACTATGGACTAGACAATAGACTAGACTATAGGCTAGACTATAGGCTAGACTATAGAAAAGACCCTAGGTTAGACTATAGACTAGATAATATACTAAACTGTAGACTAGAATTTAGACTATAATATAAACTATACTATGGCCTATACTATAGACTAGGCTATATAGTATACTTTAGACTAAACTACAGATACAGCCTATGGACTAGGCTTAACGCATTTTTAAATCTAATTATTGCAAAACCCACTGTTAACACTTCGCAATAGAAAAAGATAATAATAATTAAAGAAACGTGAGAATAAATTTCGAACCATATAAAAAGTAAATCAAACTAAAATAAAAAATATAATAAATATTATTAAAAATTTAACGATTAAATCAAAGGCGCCGTTCTAAATAGCAGCAATGAAACGTTCGTATTTTATACCAAAAATTAAAAAAAAACTGCTCCCATTTATGACCATATATACACAACAATAGTGATGAAATTAAAAAAAAAAAACTAAAATCCTCCTGTTGCCTTAAATGACTGACATCAAATATATATTTATTTAGTTGTTTTAACTATTTTTGGTACATGTTTTCATATTGGCCAATTATTTCAGTTATTAACAATATATTAGTTATGCCAAAGCTTTTGTATTTTTTCGTTAATATAAACTTTAATTAATTAATACTAACAAAAAATTACTTGTCTTTTTGGAAAATTTCAGTTGTAAGGATCGTATTTTTTATAATGCTTGTAGATGTTAAATAAAACTTAGTATGTGTCGGCTGACATATTTTTCAACAACTTTTTATACCGTTATGCAATTGCGTTTTACAACCACCGACGAAAGAGTTTAATTGTCATCAAAAACATGAAAACATTTAAGAAAAAATAATTATTTGTTAATATGTGACAAATTGTTTACATTTGCGGTTTAGAATCAATAAAAGGCCGTTAAATTGTGCAAAGATTTATTTAATATTCAAGTTAAAATAGTAAATTTTTAAATTCAATTGGCAACTAAAGTGTCAAGATTATAACAATGGATCATAATTTCAGTGTGCAATATCATATTTTGTTCAGTTCTAGTTCAGTTTCAGTTCTAGTTTAGTTATAGTTCAGATTTAGTTCAGATTTAGTGCAGTTCTAGTTCAGTTCTAGTTCAGTTCTAGTTCAGTTCTAGTTCAGTTCTAGTTCAGTTCTAGTTCAGTTCTAGTCTATAGTCTAGTCTATAGTCTAGTCTATAGTCTAGTCTATAGTCTAGTCTATAGTCTAGTCTATAGTCTAGTCTATAGTCTAATCTATAGTCTAATATGTAGTCTAGTCTATAGTCTAATCTATAGTCTAGTCTATATTTTAGTCTAAGTTATTCTAAGGTCTAGTCTAAGACTAGACTATGGACTAGGCTATAGACTAGACTATAGACTAGACTATAGACTAGAGACTAAACTATAGACTAGACTATAGACTAGACTATAGAGTAGACTATAGACTAAACTATAGACTAGACTATAGACTAGACTATAGAGTAGACTATAGACTAAACTATAGACTAGGCTGTAGACTAGACTATAGACTAGTTAGTTAGTTAGTTGGTTAGTTAGTTAGTTAGTTAGTTAGTTAGTTAGTTAGTTAGTTAGTTAGTTAGTTAGTTAGTTAGTTACTTAGTTAGTTAGTTAGTTAGTTAGTTAGTTAGTTAGTTAGTTAGTTAGTTAGTTAGTTAGTTAGTTAGTTAGTTAGTAAGTTAGTTAGTTAGTTAGCTAGCTAGTTAGTTAGTCAGTTATTTAGTTAGTTAGTTAGTTAGTTAGTTAGTTAGTTAGTTAGTTAGTTAGTTAGTTAGTTAGTTAGTTAGTTAGTTAGTTAGTTAGTTAGTTAGTTAGTTAGTTAGTTAGTTAGTTAGTTAGTTAGTTATTTAGTTAGTTAGTTAGTTGTTGTGTTGTTGTGTTGTTAGTTATATTTGTCACATTTTTACATTTTATGCTTAGTTTTTCTTTCAGTGTTTCGCAAACTAACAATAAACAGGTGGCAAATATTTTATATTTAAGTAACTGCTACAAGTGTTATGAATTTAAATAAAAGTAAGTATTTACGACTTCATATCATAAATACGCACTTATGTAGATTTTTACATGTTTTTGAGATAGATACATTTAAATATTTACTAATACAACGTGAATTCCTAACGACATTTGAACATGAAAAACTTTTCCAGTATCTAAATAATTCACAGTTTTCTTAACTATTGATTTTTATTGATATTTTTATGTTGCATCAAGGCCTTTAAGATTTAACATACAACATCGTTTGATTGCTCTTGTTTTTAAATTGTTTGCAATTTTTAAGCTGTTTAATAGAATTTTTAGTTTTGTTTCAAAGAACATGCAAAAAATGCAGAATTTTTAAGATTTAATCGTCAAATGTAAGCAAAAATTGATTTTTAATTACATATATCACTCTGGGTGTCGTTTATTGGCGAAATATAAAAGACACGAGCCATATAATGAAGACAACAAGAAAAAAAATATTAAAAATTTTGGTAGTAAAATCAAAAATGCATTGAATAAAAAATAAAAACGATAAAAGGTTGTATCCGACTACATAATACCCTGCGCACATAGTGTAGACTATAATCAGGACTATAGTCTAGTCCATAGCCTATACTAAAGTCTAATAGTATAGTTTAGATTATAATTTGGACTAAGATCTCTAGTCTTATTGTAATTTGTAGTCTAGAATACAATTTAGTATTTAGTGTCTTCTTAATAGTCTAGATTATATTCTGGAATGTAGTGGAACACTTTTTTAAACGGTTTTTGCAGATATTGAACCAACTAATAGTACTAATTCTTCTTTAGAGCTATAGGGTAATCAAAATAATTTTACAAAAAAACTTGAAAGCAAAACTACATATTTAAACGTATTTTGAAAAAATAAACATAAGCAGCTGAGAATTTAAATCAAAGCCGACAGTGTTAATTTTGAGGGTCACTTAACTCTTATATAAACTAAATTAATAATAAACTTGATTAAAGTATGACAAATGTGCTGGGAAATAAATTTATAAAATGTATTTATTTTTTCTGTGTGCGACAAACTGACACATGAGACGGAGATTTGCTTTCAATTGAATTATTGCATGTTTGAGTATAATTTATGGCAAATTAAATATGCATAAATAATAAATAATTTGATTGTAAAGTCAATAGATAATTATGAAAAGTTTTTTTTTTTTTTTTGGTTTACAGCGCAATAGCCATGGCAATGTACCCGATTTAAATCACACCCACCAAAACAATGTTTTTTATATATAATATTACAAATTTAATATTAATTTAAAAAGTACATATTGTTAAAGTTAGAGGATCTAGTATACAGTGGGTATGAATGGGTTTTTTTTCTTATAGGGAAAATCCATATGTAATCTTTAGGATGTTGTTAATTTATTACTACATGGATTTTCCATGACTTGAGTTTGTAAGATAACTATTATTAATGATGAAAGGCCATGCAAAAGATTTTAGACTAGACTAAATCATAGACTAGATTATAGACTGGACTATCGATCAGACCATAGACTAGACTAAAGACTGGACTATAGACTAGACTATAGACTAGACTATAGACTAGACTAAAGACTAGGCTATAGACTAGACTATATACTAGAATATAGACTAGACTATAGACTAGACTATAGACTAGAATATAGACTAGACTATAGACTAGACTATAGACTAGAATATAGACTAGACTATAGACTAGAATGTAGACTAGAATATAGACCAGACTATAGACTACACTATAGACTAAACTATAGACTACACTCTAGACTAGACTATAGACTAGACTATAGACTAGACTATAGACTAGACTATAGACTAGACTATAGACTAGACT
>NC_060954.1:46420695-46456274 GCF_022045245.1 Lucilia cuprina
GAAAGTTTTCTATAGAAAAGTCTATAGACTTTCTTTAGAAAGTTTTCTATAGAAAAGTCTATAGACTTTCTTTAGAAAGTTTTCTATAGAAAAGTCTATAGACTTTCTATAGAAAATTCTATGGATTTTCTATCCAAATGTCTTAAGAATTAAATATTTTCTGTAAAACAATCTAAAGATCCTAGTCCGTTTCCTGCCCCAAGCCAATCATGGGGCAGGAAACGGACTACATTCTATCTACACTGAATTTTAATAGGTCATTCAGGACCTGTCCTGATAAAGAAAGGGGCACAGGATCGGGAATCTTCTGCCAAAAACTGTATTTTCTATTGTCTTTTCGACTACTTGACATCTGAAAGGTCCTTTAGGCAAATAAGTATGCCATCTATACAGACGCGAGAAAAATCCGGTAACTAAATCTTGAAAATTCGACTATACAGACAGTATTGCATCAATCAAGGCTCTTAACTCCAATGTTATAAAGTCGAAATGTTTTCTCAATTGTATTCAATCATTGGCACAACTGACACAACATCTCGTTTATTTGATATTGGTCCCACAACATGAGGGTATTCTGGAAAAAATTAAATATCTGATGAATGCGCAACCAAAGAGTTGTCCCCTTTGCAAAATTGATATATAAATGGGTTTTGAGTGAGACGAAACTATGTTGTAGAATATCGAGACTTCTCTGGCCAACTCTGGCAACATATAGGACTAGGGTTCTCTTAGTAAGAATTTGATTAGGCTTCTAAATGGTATAATTACAGGGTACTGTATAATTCGACATATGTTGGAACGTATGGGACGAAGATGAAGTGAAATCGGTACAACAACTTCTGTGTGACTGTTCAGTCTTACAAGAGCACAAACTATTCCATCTTGATAGAGCTCTTTTTCATGATCTACGCTGCCTCATAGATGTGTCACTAATAAACATGATCGATTTTATTAAAAGCACCAGTTGGTTTACACGAAGACCATGTAAAGGGTATCACAATGGTCATAAGGCCTCCTAGTGAACTTGCGTAACCTAACCTATCTTTAGATTTTTTTCTTCAGTAATGATTAGAGACTTTTTTCTATAGAAAACTCTAGAGATTTCTGTAGAATTTCTTCTACAGAAAAGTCTAAACTTTTTCGAGAATATTTTTTATTAACTTATGACAATTTTTTACAAAGAATTCTTTCCTGAATTCTTTAGCTTTAATTTTAAAAGAATACTAATTTTTAAACCTTTAATTTGTAAATTAGTTTTTTATTATTTTTTATTAAATACAGTGATTTTTTTACAATGGATTATAAATAATATGACAAAATAACAATTTTTGTTTAACAAATAAAATCAAATATGTTTTTTTAAGTTTTTAAGGAATTAGAGAAAATAGCGAAAATAGAACTTAAATAAAATGTCTTAATATGTCTGCAAACCACTTTAGACTAAAATAAGGTGGTAAAAAGACTAATAGAAAAACTTAACCTGAAATTAAAAGAATTATTGAAATTATGAAAAAAAAAAAAAAACAATTTAAACAAAGTCTTCATTAAGGGCAGTGATTAGATTAGTTGAATTAACAAAAAAAAAATTAACAATTAAATATTAAATGCAGGGGGTTGGGTTTGAAAGTAGAATTAATGATCTTTTTAATTCATTTTCATTTCTGAATAGAACCATTCTTCTTTACATGGACTGATCACTACTAGTGACTGATCATTAAACGACAACGATGTCTACGTTTAAAGGGATTTTGAACGATTTCACGATATAAAGTTAAAATGGGTACCCATTTGGGAAAACGTGGACGATAGGGTGGACGACAATAAACTACAGGAGCTGTGGATAATGAGACATCCTTATACGACGAAGGCCTATATAAATGAGGATGCTGTGGAACATGCCAGACATGTTGTAGACAACGATCATGCAAATTACTCAAAGGACGTAACATTTGTTGAAATAAACGTTGAAATTGCATTTCAATGCGACGATGCAACAACTGACGATGCTGGGGACAAGGACAACGGCTGGGGGTTATGTTAATTAGCAGAGGATCAAAGGTAAAACGTTGATGAACAAACAAGTCTTGGTAATTTTTACCTGTCATCACTTGCAAGAATTCTAGAATCATTTAAAAGAAAAATTTTTAATCTTTACAAGATAATATTAAATACTTTTTTCATATATATCTCACCATCAAAATCCACCGTACCCGAACCATCCGAATCGATTTCCTCAATAATCATATCCAAATCTTGATTAGACAATTTATCATCCAATTCATGTAGAATACCCCGCAATGTGGCTACCGTTATATAGCCTTTACCCTCTTTGTCATAGATACGAAAAGCTTCTCTCAATTCACCCATCAATACTGGTCCATCCTCTTCAACTTCTACGAAACGTGAGGCCAATTTACAGAATTGCTTAAAGTCCAATTTACCCGAATTGCCCTTATCGACTTCTTTGATTAGAGCTTTAACCGCTTTTTCATCGAGTTTTTGTCCTAGTATTTCTAAAATTTGTATAACATCGCCATGTTCGATGAAACCTTTGTCCTCATGATCAAAAGCTTTGAAGGCATTACGCATGACTATAGTTAATGATTGAAAGGAATTTTCAGAAAGTTTTAGTTTTTTTTGGAAAATTTACTTCTTAAGAGATTTAAAAGATTTAAAAAGGAGAAGAAAGCAGTTAGAGTAAAGTATGATGTTATGTGAACAATTTATCTGAGAGAGAACTTTTATATAGAAATTCTATGCAATTGTGTCTCAGAGAGGAATTATTTAACTCGGATGGAATTCTTTTTTCAGACTCTCTTCTATATAATTTTCTTATGTATAATTTATCCGAGAGAGAAATTTTATATAGAAATTCAATATGAAATTGTGTCTCAGAGAGGAATTATTTAACTCGGATGAAAATCTTTTGTTATACTCTCTTGTATATAATTCTCTTCTATATAATTTAGCTGAGAGAGAACTTTTATATAGAACTTCTATATGAAATTGTGTCTCAGAGGAATATTATTTAACTCAGATTTTTAAGCTCTCTTCTAAATAATTCTTTTCTACAATCTCTTCTTTGAGTTGGATTGTTGTAGAGAGCACTTGAGTCGTCTAGAAAAAACGCTCTCTCGAAATGATAAATTTTCATGAAATTTCTTATTCGCTTCTTTAGCTCCTTTTAAATCTCTCTTGTGTACTTTCTTATTGCTTCCAACTTACTTCTCAATTGTTCTTTATCGTATTCCTGTTCACTCTGGCAAATGATATGGAAGTAAAAGAAAATAATTTCCAAATGATTATTACTCTAGTTATCGAATTGTGGATCAAAGAGAGGGAAAGAGTGCATATTATTTACGGAGTGCCTTGTGGGAAATTTTATAGGTGATTAGTGCAGCCAGGTAGAGATATTTATTATTTATAGTGATTAGTGCCAGCCAGGGTTCTAATATTGAGTTAAATAGTTGCAGATTCCTTATTATATTAGATGCATTATATGTGAATAATCATTAATTATTCAGTTTAATTGTATTAGTCTTATTATTAAGGTGCTTATTTGTTGCGGGTGGCATTTCAAAGGATTTCTACAGGATTTTTTTTACAGCAATTGATGTTGTTATTTGGAACCAGGAGCCATTTCTGTTATGTGTGATTGTATGGTTTATTAAGGTGCTGATAATTATAAATTAGTTATAATCAAGTTTATTATTTAAATTCTGCAAAAAATAACTATATATTATTTGTTCTTATATTATGTTATAACTCTTGAATATGTATCTTACATTTTTTAATTATTTGTTGCAAGGATTTAAAATAACACTTTTTTCTAATTCACAAACAATTTTTGAATTTATAAAAGGTCAAAAAAATACAATGTTTATTCTCATTTAATTTAACAAAAATATTTTGAACAACAAAAATATAACTTTATTAGTTAGTATTTAATGTAAATTTCAGTAAAACACTCGATATAACAATACAGGCCGACTTTTAACCGAGAATTCGAAACGAATCCGAATCTGGTCTCAGAATTTCTCCATCACTTCTAGGAAATGAACACGTATTATAGCGCCAAGACTGCTTTACTTATAAAATGTTGTATGCATCCTGAAAGTCAACGTACATACGATCTTCGTTCTTCATTCGATTCGCATTCAACGCTACTCAATATTTTGGAAAATTGTCTCTTTAAAATTATTATGAATAGTTTAGAGCTTTGCTCAAGAACTAGTACTATCTAATCTCTGATCATTGCTGCCCCGTTGCTTAATTTCCGAGATGAAAAAGCATCACTTTCGTTTACAATCACGCAGATAGGACGTTTTAATAGACCGAAAAAATAAGCCGAGATCTTTGTTCTTACTTACAGAGTTAATATGGACAAGAATGTAAATTCAATAGTATCAGTTGTATCAGATATATTTCATTCATCACCAGAACAAAATCCTACACTACTCACTCAAGGTATACAGGTAGCTATGTTCCATACTTATATCCCTACATTCACTCTGTATCAATTTCAAAGCTTTGTTTCACAATCACTTCTCAGTAAGACTTAGTAGTGACTTAGGAAATAGCACAGAACTTATACAATATTATAGACTTTATCGACATTTTTTTCACTCTACTTTGGGTAAAAAGCACAGCCACCAGGTGCACCCATAATGTACTTCTCCAATAATAAACGGGATAAAGCAAAGTTCGAAACTTTGGCCTGCGGGTTATCGGTTACCTGGTACCAGAAATGTGGTTCTGTGGTACAATGTCATATCAAATTATTCCAAGGAAATTCCGGGGATACATTTGGTCACCACTAGTTTATTCACGGGATTGCAATAAAAACACGATGGGGTGTTAGATCTACAATTAGTTCTAGGACGTATGATTTTTGCCTCATAAATATAGAAATAGAAATAGTTCTGTAAAGTCTCATGGAGTCGATTTTCAATTTTTTTTTTATTTTCACCATCTCATAGAACTTACGAAAGGATGAAGATATTGAAGTTTGAATTCCAGTTTGAAAGACAGTAAAAGAGAGTTTTTCAAATTAATCAGAAATTAAATTTGAAACTAAAGAACAAAGAATAACTGCCGACCCACACTAGGAAACTTTTTTTGGGAAACTTTTGCATGAGAAAGAGAAAGAATATCATCCATCTCTCTCGTGGTACGGAGTTTCTCGTACTCGGAAACTTGTTTTGTTATTCTTCTCATTCGTAGAACAACAAATAAATGCAATTAACACGTAGTTTCTGAAACAAAAGTTTCTGTGTGTGGACATAAAAGAGAATTAAGAAAAAGTTTCTGAACGAAAGTTTCCCAGTGAGGACCAGGTCTTTAAAGGGAATTCTTTTTGGAAAATCTGCAGACAATAATTTTTGGTTTTTACACACAGCAATCTGATTGAATGAAAATCTATAAAAAGCGACTTTATGATAGATTTTTGTTTTACGGCCTTGAGCTGGACTTAATCGAAAGGCCTCAATGTTAACCCGGCGAAGAAGAAAATCTCTCGTTTTACAAGAATGACAAACATGTATACGTATATTAAACCTTACTTCCTGAGTGTTGCCATGTGTACTACTTCAGCCAGAGCTCTGGAAACGTTGCAAGATATTCCACCCATTAAAACATATTTTGAATATGAGGCGGCGCTTATAGCTAAATGGCTCTTTACTTTAGGTGAACTGGCCAAAAGCGGTTATAGGATACGTCATCAATGTATATCGGACACTGAATATGTCGGAAACTTTGTAACGCTGATCTCAGATAGAATATCTAATATCTTGGTCAAGCGGAAAACTAGAGCGAATACCAATAGGAACCCGTTGTTACATGGATGGTTCTAAATTGGTTTTCTATTCACCTAATCATAATACATGCTTTCAGGCACAAGTCTGTGCAATAACGGAAGGTGTAAATTGATGGGGTTAGTATAAATATGGCGCACTCAGCACTGAATATATTTTCCGAAATCCAGAAGGCAATTAGGGCGATATCAGGTGATAGTATTAAATCTAAGACTGAATTTGGATTGTAATAAAGCTTCCCAGAGGTAAAGTTTACATCATATGGTTACCAGGCCACTCGGGAGTACTTAGTCTTGAACGAAAAGACAAATGTAATAGCTGCAAAGGGAAGGGAGCTTGAGGTAGTTAACCTGACTAACGTTAAACCATTCGACGCAATAAAAGCTGAATTAAAAATATAGGTGAGATAATCCCATAAGGCCTCTTGGAATAATGAAACGGTGAGCAGAACTACAAAGATCCTATGGGGTGACCCTGATGAGAACAAGAGGAGAAATATCCTCAAAATGAGCAAGTCTGGAGTTTGTATGATAGCACGTTCAGTGAGTGGACACACGGGATTACGAGCACATATGTGCGAATTCAGATGAATATAGAACATGTGGAGAGGGCACTGAAACTCTGAAGCACTTTCTTTGCCACTGTAGGACATTAGTCGAAGTTCGATGTTTGTTATCTTGTAACTGATTGAAGTTATACATCAAGTACCAAAGAACATATTTAAAACTTTCTTAAATAATGTTACCGAGAAAAGGTTCTCTGTTAAACCATTATTGTCATTATCTCCAAAATAAAATTGGTTTAATTCAAACAATTTCAGGACAAAAATATATACAACTTCAACTTAAAAAAATTGGATTATTTTCGCTTCTTTGTAAGTCAATAAACATCACTTCCACAGTAGGTAAAATATTCATTTAGTACTTCTCTTGAAGTGGTGATAAATGTTATGCTTTCGGAAGTACTTCGTTTTATTTTTAATGGCTAGTTCAGTCTATAGATTAGAAGATAGTTTAACCTACAGACTGAACTGAAGATTATATTAATTCTACTAGAATAGACTATAGAATAAACTGTAGTTCAGACTATATATGAGTTTATAATAGATAGTATAGATTATACTATAGTGTAGATTCTAGCCAATGAAAATAGTCCTGACTATAGATTATATTATAGTTATAGTATTGATAAGATTATATGTGTAAACATAGTAGAAGTATGGTTTCCTATTACAAAAGAGGTGATGTGTGAACGAAGTATTAGAAGTAAAGTATAGACTATTGTCCTGACTATAGATTAATATTGATTAGAGTTTATGTGTGAACATAGTAGAAGTTTGGTTTCCTATAACTAAAGTGGTAATGTGTGAACGAAGTATTAAAAGTACAGTTCAGACTATAGTCCTGACTATAGATTATTATTAATTAGAATATATGTGTGAACATACTAAAAGTTTGGTTTCTTATAGCTAAAGTGGTTATGTGTAAACGTAGTAGTAAAAATTTGGTTATTAAATAAAATCTTTAAATAAATTTTAGAAATTTATTTCAATTTTTTTTTTTGTACTAATTAATAACAATTTAATTTAAGACTTTATGCCGGCTTTTTTATTATTAAATTTTGCAAAAAAAATATATTTTTTATTAAAAAATTTTAGGTTAGTTTTACACATTTTTCACACAGTTTTTTCTTCACTATTTTTTGCATAAAAATTCTAGAATTTCTTCGATTACTTAAGAGAATCGTGAGCATACATAAAATGAAATCCTACATTTAACCTCTAAATAAATTAGTGCGATTGATTAATGTGCTTAATAATCTTTCTTAAATTTTTTTCTTTTAACAATCAAGGCCATTTACAAAAATATTTTGCAGTTTTTATACATTTTTTTTTAAGAAAGAAAAAAATATTTTTGCATATAGAATCAGGTGTTCAAAATTTAAAAAAAAATAAATAAAACTCATGCTAATTTAGTTGAAACTTTTTGAAATTTTAGAAAAACTTACCATTTTGTTAAAGAAAATAAATTAATCCCAAAGTTAAAAAGAGGAAAGAGAGTTGCAGAAGATCCTTTAAAAAAGAATTTGTATAAAATTTTTAATTTATTTTTTTAAATTTTATAAAATATTTATGTTTTAAAGATTTCGTTTTTTTACAATTACTTTAAATTTAAAACTTTTTTTTTGTAAAAAAATAAAACTACGTCAAGAATGAATCAGTTTGGAACACGGAGCAATTTAACCGTTTATGTGTGTTTACGTTAGAGCACCACGATAATCACTCAAGTCTAGTGATTTGCATCAATTAAAAAATTACCTTTCGATCAGATCGAATTAGTTGGAATATGTATACTGTTCTACTCTGATCTGCTCTGCTCGGTTCTGTAGTGTTGGCTAAAAAAATCTATTCAGTTGCTAGAGGCTGTTAAAAAGAATCACAACAACGTTTGTGGCGCATTACAGCAGCAACAGCAACAACAACGAATACTTGCAAAAGTATGTAACAACAACAGCAATATAACATAATATTTTTGTTGCTGTTGTTGTTTTTGATGATCATTTGAATATATTCAAAGTTTTATGTAAATCTCTTCTCATGTTTTTGTTGTAGTTGTTGTTGTTGTTGTTGTATTCGAATCAATTCAATTTAAAATTTTCAATTAGAGCGACATATTTGCTGTTTTTTTTTTCCTTAAATTTTGTCATGATCGTTGTTGTTTTTGTTTTTTATTGAGAAACTTTGTTATAATTAGAAATGTAAGACAGAGAAAGAGTGTTTTTGTACAATAAATAGTTAGAAAAAACAACAACAACAACAAATAAACAAATAATGAATAAATAAAATCCCCCATAAAAGAAATAAATGAAGCCCATATAAATGAAGAATGATGCTTAAATGAAAATTTTTCAAAAAAAAAAAAAAAAAAAAAAAAAAATACAGAAAATACTTTTTAATCACATACAAATAATCACCAAAATAAAAACACAAATAACATATAGAGTGAGAGAGAAAATTGATCAAAATTAATTGGGGTTTTTCAATTAACAATTCAACAGTGGTATTGGTGTTAGGAAATATTCACTGATCTATGGAATGTGTAAAGGAATTTTTAGTCATCAGCTGTAATGAAGTGTTACCGATGCATGTACTGGTGAGGTCTTGTATAAAATTATGTTTTCTGTTCAATCACTACGATCTGAAAAGTAGCCTATTTTAAGGAAACGAATAAAACTAGCAATTTTAGTCGGTTTCTTTGGAGTTAGCATTTATTCTTATAAAATCCAAAATAAACAATCACAATTGTAACATCCAGAGAACCCATTATTTACCGAGTGGCTAATAACACTAGGCAACTAGGCCATTAGCTTTGTTATAGTCTATGCTATGAACTAGGCTGTGGACAGTTGACTTCACATATTTGTCCAATTCCTGACTCTATACAAACTACAATCTAGACAATATACTAGATTGTTGTCGAGATAATGTATAAGATTTTAGTCCAATATTCCATATCATACAGAATTGTCTATACTATAATCTCAATTATATTCCAGAACATAGAAAAGATTATATTTCAGTATACAGTTTAGGGCTGACTATAATCGATATTATAGACAATTGTTTGGACCACATTCTATGCTCTTTATGTAATTATAGTCGAAATCATATGTCATACTGATAACTATACTGTGCTACAGACAATCGATATGAAAATAGACTAGGTTTTAGCCCATAAAACAAAACAAGCGGAAGCCCGGAATCTGAACTAAGCTATAGGCCAGACCAAAGGTTATAGAGTTGAGCGAATATATAAAACTAACTAACTAAAAAACTAACTTACTAACTAACTAACTAACTAACTAACAAACTAACTAACTAACTAACTAACTAACTAACTAACTAACTAACTAACTAACTAACTAACTAACTAACTAACAAACTAACAAACTAACAAACTAACAAACTAACTAACTAACTAACTAACTAACTAACTAACTAACTAACTGACTAACTAACTAACTAACTAACTAACTAACTAACTAACTAACTAACTAACTAAGTAACTAACTAACTAACTAACTAACTAACTAACAAACTAACTAACTAACAAACTAACTAACTAACTAACTAACTAACTAACTAACTAACTAACTAACTAACTGACTAACTAACTAACTAACTAACTAACTAACTAACTAACTAACTAACTAACTAACTAACTAACCAACTAACTAAGTAACTAACTAACTAACTAACTAAGTAACTAACTAACTAACTAACTAACTAACTAACTAACTTACTAACTAACTAACTAACTAACTAACTAACTAACTAACTAACTGACTAATGAGCTAACTAACTAACTAACTAACTAACTAACTAACTAACTAACTAATGAACTAACTAACCAACTAACTTACTATTTTGAGTGAAAATATAAAATACCATTTTTCTCGAAAACCATAAGAGATTCAGCAAAAACAAGTAAGAAATTGTAGTCGGGCGAGGCCGATCTATATCTGCTACAAAAAATTGTGATTTAGTTTTCATAATAAAGCATATAAGTTTAATTGAACCTTGCCTCAGGTATAAAATTGTGGCCATTTAAGTCAAATTTTGAAAGGGTTTTTTTTTAAGGGTCCAATGAGGCCCTATAATTACAAAGTTCAATAGGGTCATCAAAGCTAGTACAGAACTTGGTTTTGTAGCTTTTTGTCGAGATACGAGTATATTTAACATAATTATGAATTTAGAAGCCCTATTCGGCGTGTTCAGTTGTATTGTGGTAAGATGCAATAATGGGCTCATTTATCTATTAACTCCAAAATAAAAATGGTTTATTTCCTCAGAATTGGCAAAATTCTCTTAGTGTTACTTTTGTAGTGGTGATAAATGTATTTCGTTTTATTTTTGCTGTGTAGGTATGATCCAAAAAAGTACACTTTTAAATGCCGTTTTGTACAATTTGAAAATTTCAATTACCTTACTATAAGCCACTCTATGACTATACCATAGTCCAGCCTATAGTCTATGAGTAAACACATAAAAGTCCGTTTTTCTAATCAAAATAAAAACAAGCGAAATCTGTGATGACATTTATTTTCTACCAAAAATCTATATTTTTAGTGAAAATATAAAAATCCGTATTTCTCGAAAACTATAAGAGATATATATGTGATTACCAAGTGAAAATGAGTAAAAATATAAAAACCCTTTTTTTCTCAAAAACTATAAGAGATATATCAAAAAGAAGCGAAATATGTGATCGTTTTTATTTCCTAAATACGCATTTTTAGTGAAAATATAAAAATCCGTATTTCTCGAAAACTATAAGAGATATATATGTGATCACCAAGTGAAAATGAGTAAAAATATAAAAAACCGTTTTTTTCTCAAAAACTATAACAGATACATCAAAAAGAAGCGAAATATGTGACCGTTTTTATTTCCTAAATACGCATATTTTGAGTGAAAATATAAAAACCCATTGTACTCGAAAATTATAAAAATACTATAGGTGAAATAATGGACTGATGTTAACCATTTTCAATAGGCTTCGTTTACTGTACCAGAGAAGATTATGTCCTAAATTTATTTTCTTATCTCCAAAATTTGGCACCTGTAGTTTGATTACATAGTTTTCAAGCCCTATTCAGGGGTTCAGTTGTATGCGGGCTAGGTGAAGTTATGAACCGATCTTAACCATTTTTAATAATCTTCGTCCTTGGAACAATAGATGTACCAAATTTCATTAAATTATCTTCAAAATTGCGATCCGTAATTTGATTACAAGGTTAGCATGGACTGACAGACAAGCAGACAGACGGACGGACATGGCTACATTGACTCAGAAATGTTTCTGAGTGGATTGGTATACTTTAGGGTGGATGTAGGACTATATAGTGATGTAGGGTACACAAATTGGCGAATTTGAAATAATTTGTTATCTGGAAAACTATTACAGTTAGAATCTTTAAAATCGTTAAATGAGTATTTATTAATTTTATCGCATTAAGGTGGCAAAATTTATAATCCTCTTTATCCTAACCAACCACAGTGCATAAATCTTTATCTATAAAAATTTGAAAATATTTTTCGAAAAAATCTAAAAAGAGGCCTTTTGGAGATTGCAACTTTAAATTTGAATATAGTTAGACATTATCATAAAAGTGCCTTAGTTTTTTATGCTCAAAAATTGTAAATATTTTATTAATTGTTAATCTTTAACGAAATATCGTTCATTGTAATTTTAGTTTTTTTCCCCTTAAATACATACATATTTAGCTGTACACAACTTTTGTTTATAGATGAATTAATTTAATTAATTATCATGTTTGTTTTGCCAATTGAGCAAATGTCGCATCAATACTTTTTGGCAAATTCTATTCTAGTTTTATTTATTTCAAATTTATTTCGATTCGTTTTTTTCTTCTCAATATTAATAGAAATCAAACAAACAATATTGAGCATTTTAATGGTAATCAATTCAAAGCTTTTGAAAATAAAAACAAAAAAGATAAATGTTTTATTTTGTCGGTATAATCAAACGTTAAAAATAACAAATTTTATATATTTTTAAAATAACTAAGGTTTGGTTCTTTTTTTTGTTAATTTTTGCATTTGTTTAAAATGTTTTTTTTCAGTAAATTAATTAAATTGATCACGACAATTTAAGTTTGTAAAACAAATAAAATAATTAGCTATTTTTGATGATTCATTATAAAAGAGATTTTGCTTTATTAATAAAAAAATGCGTTTAGTTGAAAAGAGTATTTATTTAATTTATTTTTTAAACCCAACCTTACTCATTAATAGAAAATTTAATTAAGTCAAATAAATTTCAATTGCAAAAATATACAATTTTATATGTTTTTTTTTATATGATTGAATCAATTTCAATGTCACAGCATAGTAGTTCCATTCAGTAATTAGAATCGAGTCGTGGGGTGAATTCGTGTTTCAATAAAACAACGCATTATTGTCTTTGAAGCTAATTGTTGCTAAATATTGCCTCTTCTTAATGTTCTAAAGAACTAGTTCCAAAGAAGTAGTTTTTCCTTTGTGCCACTTCAACCAGCTTCATCAGATCCGACGTTTGTGGTAGTGTGGGAGAATAGAAGGGAAAGTAATCGGAAGCGAGATATATGTTGCCGCTATCTGATGTGGATAATCCTGTGAGAGGAGGAAAAATAAGTTCTTGTGACATAAGATATATGTTCTCGGACAAGACCCAGTATTAGAGTAATAATGTTGGAAATTTGCGCGATTTCACTCCTCAACCTTATCAGTAGAGGCTACTGATGCTGTGTTATTAGGACTTTAGTGTCCTTTTCGGGGCTTGTTGTAACATCCCTTGCAATCGCAACTTCCCAATCTTGAATAAGACAGAAGTAAACTCTACATTTATTCTTGGCAAGACTAACCATGGAATTCTTGCCGATGCCTATTACGAATAGAGTTTCCTCAGGTTCTTCTTTCCTGTAAATGACATTCCATTTTTCCACAGCCAACATAGCATTCTGTCCTCCAAGAGTTTCCAGTATACGTTCATTACCCAGTTTACTGTCCTTTCATTTTATGTAGACAGTGGACTTTAAGAGCATCGGAAGTTTACTATTTTTTACCAATCCTAGCTTAGCGCCGTCCCAAGGAGGAGAGATACTTTCCATAAAGTTCTTTAGGGTGCCAACACATTGGTGAGATGCCAACCTCATTAACATCACGCCCATGCTGAACTCACAGCTCACACATTCAATTGGTTGTTTGTCCTATAAAGCGATTGTTCATTATCTTACTGTTCTCCAGATCTTCTACCTTACTCTGCTGGTCTATTGCATCGTAAACTGCAGAGCAGAGATCGTTTAGGTGTCTTCTTCTGGCAACTTTGGTGTAAGATGGTGGCTCTTTTCTCTTTCTACCGTTTAGCTTCCCTTACTCGTTTTTCGGGTCTTCTTTTGAGATACCCTTAACTTTGAGGTTGGTGTTCGTCTTCGAAATATCTTGGCGTTGTCAACCACACTCGCCGGATTCTGACTTGAAGTTCCTTTGAGTGAAGTGTGGCTTGGCTTCGACTGCGTATTAGAAGACGGGGAGCTCTTTTTCTCTTAGATTTATTCTCAGTTGTCAACTTTTAGGGAATCTTTATCTTCCTTGCCTTAGATCTAGTGAGAGAATCCGATTTCTCCTTAAGAGTGTCGTAGGATTGACTAACTATGATATCCTGAAGCATCTTTTTCAATTTCCTCCTATGTGCTCCAAATAGTCTTTTCTTTGGAATCTATGCTGTCACAACTAACTAATTAACTAACTAACTAACTAACTAACTAACTAATTAACTAACTAACTAACTAACTAACTAACTAACTAACTAACTAACTAACTAACTAACTAACTAACTAACTTCTTTTGACCCAAGGACTAAGTCTACGTACAAAAAGTACTTTCTGAATAGGTATGGTTCTAGTATAGTTTAAAAAATTGGGAAAACTTAGTTTTTTGGATAATTAGTGTAATGATCATTTGTAAAAATAAAATATATTTGTAAAACTAAAACTATAATGTTTTTTCGTAATCGATATACTCAAGAACAACGACATCTAATAGGTCAAAATTTTAGTTATAACTTTCAGGGATCATGAGAGCTGTTAGTCAATAACACCTAAACCGCCAAACCGATAATTTTGAAATTTGAGAGATGTAAACCTTTACATGTAGAGTCCACATGTCCAATCAAGGGCCTACAACTACTACCACTAGAAAATATAAAATGTCAATATTTAAAACACTTTATTGTTTTGATATACGAAAAACATAGTTTTAAGAATCAAGTACATATGGGATTTAATTGCACCCTACACCAATTTGGTGAGGAAAGTATATTGGGTTTGTGCTGATATTTGTAACGCACAATAATTGGTCCTTAAAGTATACCAATTGGCTCAGAATCATTTTCAGAGTCGATTTAGCTATGTATGTCCGTCTGAATCAAACTATATGTCGCAATTTTGGAGATAATGAAGGTACAATTTAACTTAAATGTTTTATTATGAAAACTTAGTCACGTTTTAATTTTTGTAAAAGTGTAGAGTACTATATATGGTCGGGCTACTTCTTTTGTTTTGTAAAGTATAAGTCAACTATAGGGTAAAGTAGATCAGAGATGCAAAATTATACTTTTTTCCAAACATCTTGATTTAGTTTTTATAATAAAACATTTAAGTTGAATTATACCTTGCTTCAGATATATTTAAGCCATTTATTGTTGAATAAAACTGTGGACACTTAAGTCAAATTTTTGAATGGGGTTTTTTACAGGGGCATGGATCAAATGAAGTCTTATAATTATACAGTTCATGAGGGTCATCGAGACTAGTATAGAACTTAGTTTTACAGCTTTTTGTCGGTGGTTCAGTTGTATCGGGGCTAGGTGAAACAATGTACCTAACTTAACCATTTTCAATAGGCTTCGTCCCTGGGACAATGAAGGATCATTTACCAAAGTTCATTGAATTATTTTCAAAATTGTAATTTGAATACAAGGTTTACATGGACGGACGGACAGACGGACGTACGCAGCTAAATTGACTCAGAAAATGATTCAGAATACCAATTCTTTAAGGTGTATATGTGCATAAGACCAATATTATTGTTCGTTATAAACATCACAATAATATTGTGATGTTTGTAACGCCATAGACTGATGCTACAGTTTGTGGCAGTGGTGCTCAAACACATACAACCATAGACTACCTTAGTTTTACTTGAGTGGTTTAAGCAGCAGATAACAGAATTCAATTCAAAATAAAAGTATACTAATAAAATGATTACAAATTATAAGGTATATGCTAACTGTCAAATATTTATTATGGATTTTGACAGCTAGTTGTTATAGTTGTTCTCTCATGTTTTCCTACATTAATTCGGCTTTCTCAACATTTTGCTGTTGTATTTCTTTGTGTATTTTAAAAACGCCGCGCATAGACCTCACTTCTCACAGTTGCTGATCAGCAACTGTTTTATTTTGTTTTTCAAGTTGAGAGCAAACCAATTGATATTGCTCATTATAAAAAGAAGAAGAATTAACCTATAGTATACGTGTATCAACTTAGCGTCAGCAGAATTTTCTTATCCTATCACGCGTGCTATGAAATATCAATCTTGAGCGCCTCTGGTCTATGGTCAAACAAAAAATTTCACCTTAAGATAGAGCCTAAAGTTATGCTATATATGTTATGTTTTTTTATCAAATATTTTTCTTAATCCAATTGAGAATTACAAACGTTCTTTTTAGCTAATCTATATCCTCTTGTCTTATTAAAATTACAACAATATAAACACATTTCATTTATGGCCTCTTTTGGCTAGTTTGTTAACGTTCTTTTTAACAATTTTATTCAACTTTGTTAACGAAACTTATAAAAATATCAATAATAAAAATGAAAAAAAAACATAAACTAATCACATCAGTAGCGGTAATAAATTATAATAAAGAAACCTCATAAAACATTATTAAAATTTAATTTATAAACAGTTTTTTCTTCGACTTTTTTCATTGCAAAATAGAAAAACACAACAACAAAAAAAAAATACGGAAATTATGAATAAATTTAAAGAAATAATAGAGATTATGCCAAATCACAAAAAAACAAAGACTTTTTGAATTATATGACAGATAGTAGAATAAAGAGCACTAAATACTACATATTAACTGAAATGACAAATTATTTTGTAGGAACTGTCAAATGTTCTGTCAAAATGAAAGGAAATTTAGAATGTCTTAATCGTTTAAGTGTGTGTGAGTGTGTGTATGACATAGAAAAACACTCATAAAACAATAATTAATTAATAATTTTTTGTGTCATAAGTGTTTTGCTCTTGATCTTTTGTTTAAAAAAATGTATAAAAATTATTTAGATACAATTGTTTGTTTTGTTTGTAGTTGTAGATTTTTTTTTATTAGTTTATCATTATTGTTATTATTAAGATAAATATTATTAATTATTTTTATTAATTAAGATGTTTCTAGAGTGTAAATTTTTATCATTGGTGGGGCAAACATAACTTATTGTTTTTAGAAAATAATTAAGAATTTTTAACAGGAAATTATTGTTTGATTCTATCAACAGAATAGAACTTAAATTTAATCATCACCACCAGTCATGACTTCCATGAATTCTGTAAAAAGTTTAAAAAGAATTTAATAGTAGAAAACTTTAACTTTAGCTCATCTTTCTGCTTACCATCAAAATCTACAGTACCAGAACCATCAGAATCAATTTCTTCAATCATCATATCCAAATCTTCATTCGTCAGTTTGTCATCCAATTCGCGTAGAATTTCACGTAAAACACCTGTGGTAATATAGCCATTGCCCTCTTTGTCGTATAAACGGAAGGCTTCTTTGAGTTCTGCTTGCATTGCCTCAGCATCTTCTTCAACCAGGAAACGGGCGGCCAGTGTAGTGAATTCTTCAAATTCAATTTGTCCAGAACCATCCTCATCGACTTCAGCAATAATTTCAGCTAAAGTGGCCTCATCCAATTGATGGCCCAACATGCTGAGAATGGTGCCCACCATCTGGGTACTGATATAGCCCTGTTTCTCCGGATCGAATGCATTGAAAGCATTACGGAGTACTGCAAATAAAATTGAATTCATTAATTTCCTTTCACTTGTTAAAATAAATATGACTTTTATAGTTTTTTCATGTTTTTTTAGATTGATGTCTTGTACATTATGTCCAGGTCTAAGTTTTTTTTGGATGTTGTTAATCTGTCTCTTTAACGTAATCATTTCAATCATAATCTTGGCCGAAATATGTCATTTGTATTATGAAATAAAATCTTTAATATGTAGTCTATAACTGCACCTTTCTATTATATAAGAAAAAAACTTTACCCATGTTTTGCTAGGTATTTACTAACGTATTACAAATATTTAAAAAAAATTCACAGAAATGTTTAAATCACAGTGGAACGATGGCACACTAACAACATACACTGTCAATTAAAATTTAATAAGTGTTTTTTATTTATCTTTAACAAATGTAAAAGTGTTAAGCGGATTATCACTTTTAAGATGCCTAATCCTTACTTACAAGTTATTAGTGTCAAGTGTTAAAGAAACAATATGTCTTTACCTATATTCACTTTCTGAACGCATAACAGCGTAAATCTGTTCATTATATATATGACACATTAAATAGCTGTGAATTATAGAAAGCAATATTTTTGGCTTTATACAAAAATAAATTTAGGAGGTTCTTTATAGAAAATAAAATTTTCATAAATTTTTAAAAATGAAATTTAAAAATATAAACTAAGCATACAGTATAGTACAAGACTACAGTGTCTTGCCTATGCAGCTATCTGTACCGTCTATAGTATAGTGTAAATTAAAGTCTGGATCATAGTCTATACTAGTTTATTGTCTGGAGTAGTCTAGTTCATACTATATCTTAGAATTTATCTAGTATATAACATAAATTGTAGTTTAGTATATGATATGAATTATTATGTATACTATAGCCTGCACAGGAGTCTATAGTCTAGTCTATAGTCTAGTCTATAATCTAGTCTATAGTCTAGTCTATAGTCTAGTCTATAATCTAGTCTATAGTCTAGTCTATAGTCTAGTCTATAGTCTAGTCTATAGTCTAGTCTATAGTCTAGTCTATAGTCTAGTCTATAGTCTAGTCTATAGTCTAGTCTATAGTCTAGTCTATAGTCTAGTCTATAGTCTAGTCTATAGTCTAGTCAATAGTCTAGGCTAAGGTCCTGATTATAGTCAAGTTTTTAGTCTGCACTATAGTTTCAACTAGTTATAATAGCCTGGACTATGGTCTATTCTAGTCAATAGTTTGGAATATAGTCTGATCTACATTATTTTCCAAACTTGACTGGGGTATATTCTATATTCTTTAGTCTGAACTTTTCTTTTAAACTATTAACGTATTTGCTACCCACTGTTCCATGTTTTTTTATCACATTTATTGTAGAGCACTTTTAACATCACTTTAGATTTGTGAGTCCATGTCATGCGTAATTCTCTATGTATATTTGTATAAATTTTCGCAAATTGTGTGTTTTGCTATAATAAATTTTTCTTAAGATTTCTTTTGCAAATAACGCAAACTATACTGAAGCTTTTGATGGTGTAGCCTGTGCTTGTCTACAATCCAGCTGTGCCTGTCTTTCCATCACATATGAATGTAATGTCCACCACAATTAAGGTGGGTGTTTGCAATATAAATAAAAAATCATTTTTAAATTTAAACGATTTTTTTTTCTGTCTTGATTTTCTTTTAGCAATTGCTACTAGTGTTGTTGCTTTTTCTTTATTTCAAAAAAAATTTTTTTAATCGTTTACTGTCAAACAATTAAGTGAAAAAAAAAATTGTTTAAATAAAAATAAATTTTAAATGCATAAAATATTATTTAACTAAATGTTTTATTTTTAAGCACTTTGATCATTAAGTGTGTTGACTATAATTGATAATTTGTTTAAATGTTTGCAGTTGGATAGATTTGTAGCTTTAATATAGTGTTGATTTGTTTGATAATGCAAAATACTTTTTTTGTTTGTTTTGTAATACTTACGGACAATTTGTTCCTTGTTAAGCTCATCCTATGGAGAAAAGAAAGACAAAATTTTTAGTTTTTGATTCTTATAAATATACTTTATGATGTTATATATCTTATCATAGGATCAAGTTATTTACAAAGGTTTAAAGGTCTTTTTCATAGTCAAATTTTGATTTTATTAATGTCTTATTAATTTATGTTCCGATTTAAATATTTGTCCCTTAATTGAAGTGGGATTTGAACTCAATTCGTTCCGAAACTATCAAGTTCTAGAACCCTAGTTCTATTAAACGGTTCTAAAACCAGTTCTTTTAATAGGCTACAAAACTGATCGGGGGACTCAAAACCGATATATGTATATTACTTTGAAACTATCAAGTTCTAGTAGCCTGGATTATAGCCTGTACTTGTTTTATAATGGAGTTGAAACTAAACTGGTTCCATTACACTGTTCTAAAACTAGTTCTTTTAATAGGATACAAAAAGGATCGGCTAACTAGTTAGTTAGTTTGAAAAGAGGATGTACATATATACATAAAATCCGAAGAAATACACCTATGCCTCTATCGGGACTGTTGTGCGCTCCTTAACCAGTGCCTCAGGTGGGAATCGAACCCACCACATTTGGTGTACCAGACTAGAACACTAACCACTAACCTACCGGAGGCCAACGGGGAACTAAAAACCGATATATGTATACTACTTTCAAAATAATCAAAACACCAATTTCTAACAAATGTCCATCCAATTATGGAGCCTGTAAATTGGTTTGAAATTGATTAAAAACCCTCAAATCGAAATACGTATACTACTTATAACCTAATCAAAATAGCAAACAAAAGTCCACCCAATGACGAAGCATTTAAATTGCATTGGATTAAATAGATTACGTTGTCTACAAATATGTATTTTAAAGATGTTTTACGAGATGGATATTAGGTTAAGTTTACAATAGTAAAGGACAGTGAGAGAGTATTTGGAAACGAAAGACATGTTATAAAAGGACTGAAAGAGGGACGGAAGATTAAGGTAGTTAACTTGCGAATATATATATAGCTTTATATAGGCGCAGATGCGAAACTACGGAGGTGGGAAAAAGAAAATATCCCCCCCAAACCGAAAATTTTTCCTACAAAATATACAAATGAGGAAAACAGAAAAATGAAAATAAGTGAAAAAAAGAAAAAAATTTCACCTCCAATCCCAAATACTTGAGCTGAAACCTCGGCTGTATAGGCGTACAGATCAAACATGGGCCGATTCTAATTAAACTGCCGGAAGGGTATAAGTATTAGTTATGCAGGATTTCATTGCACATTTTCCAAAGGGGGATTTGTATGGGTGCTAGGGTCATAAAATGGCCGGTCATTACAAAAAACTGCAGTATCATTTATATAGGCCTGTCACAGAATTCTATTCCGATCGAAAGTGGAATTAACCTTCCTTATTTTGTTCTTCAAAAAATTACATGTTTTTCAGAATGAAATCACTTTACATTTTTAACGTGAAATTGACAATCGTTTTAAGCTATTAGTTTTTTTAAAGTTATTATCGATTTATTTATAAGTTATAATTCCGCTTTCGATCAGAATTGAGTTCTGTGACAGGCCTGATACTTATATAATACATATTTGTGACAATTTTTGGACATTTTTTCTCAAATCGAGAGGGCTAGGCTTCGTCCCCCGCATGTTTTGTCAAAATTTCATCAAAATATCTTGAAAATTGCGAGTTGTACCTTGCGCACATAGACAGTTAGCCGAACAGACAGCCAGCCGGACAGATAGTCAGACAGACGGACATGTCTTCATCTTCTCAAAAAGCAATTCGATTCAATTGGTAGACTTTAAGATGGGTGTAAGACCAATATTTTTGTGATATTGTAGATATTTCTTTTCTCAGAAACATTTATTAGAAATTACTCAAGAACTGTGTACAGAAAACTCGGTTTCTGAACTTTGTAAGACAATACCTTAATAGAGTACTATATAAAGTTTATTCTCGTCATCATATATCACGACAACTGAGCCGATAATGGCCTCGATGCTTTTTTTTTTTTTTTGATCTGAAGCAGTTTAAGTCAGCATTTCCTTCGAAAAATATCTATAATTCGTCTGCCACTATTTTCTGTTAGAAGATTTTTCTAAAAGTAGGATCTAATGAGGTAACGTGACATAATGTCCATGGACTTCATGACAATTTCAAATATATCACAATGTGTCTATGAGTAAAATGACAATGTCTCTGGACATTATGACACTTTTGATAATTGTCACAACGTCCATGGACACTGTTCTTGGTGTGTCATTACTTCCATGGACATTATGTCACGACATTAACCTATGAATCTGGCTGCCGACTATTTTTACTATCAAAAGTTTCAGCGACACGTCTTTCAACATAAACTCGAATACTCCACAGTTAGTTCTGCGGCTAGCAGAACATACATACATAAAAAGTAATCCTTTATGCAATCAAATACTATTTTCAAATAAAACTTTTAAAATTTCCGATTTATTCTATTCGCAAAATTTTCAAAAAATGAACCCATTCGCACAAATATTTTAATACGTTTTTGTCATAGTTTAGATAAATTCAGATAGATTTTTAGTTAATTTCTTTAATCAATTATTTTCTTAATAAAATTTTTAACAAAAATACCCACCATGTTAATTAATTAGAATTAAAACACACAAAAAAATTAATAAAAATTAATTAAAATGAAGATAATCCTTTTCCGTAGGAAAAATTTTTAAAAAGAAAACAGCTTATTGAGGAATACAGGAACAAACGTTAAAGACGACAGAAAGACGAAAACTGAAGGAAGTTAAAACACCCGCACACAGACACAAACACACGTTTAATAAATTATTTTCCTCTGACTACACTCAACGAAATAATTTAGTTAACGATGAATATTACAAAAACACAAAAGAAAGAGGAAGAATAATAAACCACACACCCGCGTTACGATTTAAAAGAAATTTTATTTTCAAATGACATCAAAAAAACGCGTTTGTTCTTTCTTTTTACGAATTTCGAAATTTTTTTTCGAAAATTTCTTGAGTTTTTCTCGGTTTATTTTTTTGGTGTGTTTGGGTCAGAAATAGTTGTTACGCTGAGAAATGATTAAGAAGAACTAAATCAATTACAAGATCTAAAGGCTCAAAACTTTTTTGTTGCAAACAAAAAGAAGAAAAACTATATATTGCAACCACATAACATTACAAAAACAAGTGCAACCAACATTAATACAAACACACCCAAAAAATTTAAAATTTTAGAAAAAAAAAAATATGAAAATATTTCTTTACGACAAAATCGCCTCAAGTTGCAACAACAAGAAGCACAACTAATAAATATGTATAAAATTTAAAAAAGGTGTAAAGAACTACACAACAACATGTACTGCAGCAGCAACAGAAGTAAAATAAAAATAAAAGAAATGCAACAAACTATAATAAATATGCAACAACAAATTTGCCTCTTCAACAAACACATACACACTCCTTTTTAATATGTTTATGCACACATTAAAATATCTGCAAAAAATATGTTTAGTATACTATGAGATACATAAAAATGCAATTCATTGAATTATTTTTTTCTTGAAGGAAAAATACTTTAAACATAAACCCCTACATTCGATCAAGTTGTTAAAAGGATTCGTTAAAATAGAAGTTACACATTTAGTTATAAAGTTTCTTTTTTAAAGTTCTCCTCCACTAGGTTTTTCCAATAATGTATAATGGAATGGTTTGGACAACTTACTGGAGTAGAGTCACACTGCTCTACTCTAAAGTAGATCCTATCCTATAGTCTGGACTATAGTCTACTATATAGTATGGCTGTAGTCTAGTCAGTGATCGGGACTATTAACAAGTCTATAGTCGGAAATATAGTCTACTCTATAGACTATAGTTTAGAATGTAGTATGTACCAGAGTCGAGCCTAGGTTCTGGACTAGAGTCTAGTCTTTAGTTTTGACTGCAGTCTGCTCAATCTGACTATAGTCTAGACTAACGTTTTGTCTACAGTTTTGGCTTTAGTCTATTTTATAGTTGGGACTATAGACTGGTCTGTTGTCGGCACTAAAGGCTAGTCTATAGTCGGGACTATAGTCTACTATATAGTCGAGACTATAGGCTATTATATAGCATGGACTATAGTCTATTATATAGTCAGGTCTAAGTACTACAATCTTGTGTATAAGTACTAGAATCTTGTGTATAATCTTAACTAGAATCTAGTCTATAGTCTAAACTAGAGTCAGGTCCATAATCTCGACAGGCGTTTAGTCAGATAGACTTCTATAGTTTTGACTTTAGTCTAATATATGGTGGAAATTATAGTCTTTAATTTTGACAGTAGTCAAGTTCTTAGTCTGAGATATAGTGTAGCAATAGTCCATTCTATATTCTTATCTGGACTGTAGTCTGATATATAGTTTACACTCTGAACTATGGTTTAGTCTATAGTCTGGACTATAGTCCAGTTTTAAATATTTAATACATCCTAATCTATAGAATGGACTGTAACATGGTATTAGTCTATAGTCTGGACTATAGTCCAGTCTTAATGATCTGGACTATATTCTGTAATACGGTCTAGACTATTGTATGATCTATAGCCTGTTCTTTAGTGTTGCCTCTAGTCTTGCCAGCGGTCTCGACTACAATCTAGTTTGGACTATGGTTGTGACTATAGTCTAGGCCACAGTCTTATCTATAGTCTGGAATAAAGCCTGTTATTAAGTCTGAACTATAGTCCAAAGTGTGAACTATAGTCTAGTTTGATTCTATTCTATATTCAGAACTATAGTCTGGGCTTTAGTCTAGTCAATGGTCAACTCTATAGTCTATTCCATAGTATGGGCTATAGTGTGGCTTGAATTCTAGTCTATAGTCCGATTTATAGTCTGGAATATAGTCTAGTCTATAGTCTGTACAATGGTCTATTTTATACTCTAGTCTAAATCCTAGTCAGTGGTTTATTCAATATTTTTAGTCTTTTCTATAATCTGGACTATATATAGTTAAATCTATAGTATGGACTATAGTCTTAAGACTATAATTTTACTCTAATTTCGATCTTGATCGTATTCCATCATCTATAGTCTTGAGAATATAGTATAACACCAATTCCATTTCGTCCTATATAGAATACTCTAACGTGTATTTTAATTCCTCTTGGTTTTTTTCTAAATTTTAATCTTCTTCAAGTGCCACCACAAATTATGAGCATTTTGTTGTCTTTGTCTGTAAAAAAAAAAAAAAATTCTATGTACAGCAACATACATACATATGTATGTATGTACATAGGAACATTCCGCATCATACATTTTTTTCATAGTCCATCGAGTGCCAAATTTTGTTACACATCAACACACATTTTGGTGCAGATCAAAAATTAGTATTTTGCTTGTTTATTTAATTTTTTGCATTAAAAAAAATCTATAAGGTGTGTGTTTTTTACTGCTTGTTGCATGGTCTATGTTGCACTTAAGGCAAAAACAATATAAACAAATCGAAGGAGCTAAACGTACACATTCACTCTTTCACAAAATTTAACAAGGTGGGGGAACTACCCAGTAGTTTTGCTACAAGGCAATCTCTCCTAAGTTATCATTATACTTCAATTATCTACGTGTGTATGTATGCATGTTATTTATATACTTTACAGTGTCTCCAAGTAGTCTAGGAGGTAGTTAAATATCTCGTTTGTGTCTTACAGTTATCTAGAGAAGTCACTTTAAATTTTCCCGTGTGATATTTTTAAATTAATACTTTAAATTTCTTTAACACCTCAAACTACAGGGTACTTAATGAAAATTTAATAATATATTTAACATTTTGTTAAACACACTATAATTCTATTTTTATGTTTCAATTAAACAACAACAATTATGTACTTAATTACATAATGTACTTAAGTATGTTGTAGCTGTTTATTTTTTTTATATATATATTTTTTTAAATATCTAACAAAAGTGTAGGCCAAACTGGTAACATTTTTCTTGTTCCTTCTAAAAATGTATTTTATAGTTTTTGCCAATTCATTTAATGTTCAAATAAACTAGAGGTGTTATGACGTTATCTCATTTTTTATATAATTTATGTTCGTTTTTAGTGTTTTTTTTATTTTTATTGTTTTTCTTATTCATAATTATTGCATATTTTTTTTTTTTTGCAATAAATTCCTGTGTGCAGACTTAAAGTTCTATAAATAAATTTAGCATTATGCAGTTTATCTAGATAGTGGCCATGGTTTGGGGATTTATATGAAATGTTTTTATTTATTACATTAATTCCATGACCTGGCTTGCGGCCAAATTCTGAGTGATTTAAAAATATTCCAAATTTATTTATAGTTTTTGTTAGGGGATTTTATATTTATATTACAATCTCTTTTTATGCAATGTTGCTGGCAACATGTTGCTGGAGAGAATGAGATGAAATGTTTAATTTCATTGATTTTTTTCAGAACATCTTAGGTGGTAACAAAATGGGAGATTAAAAAATGTTTAACAATTAGCATTTGAAATACTTAGAACAGAATTTCAATGAAACTGTGGTCCAGGAGTCTATAACCTAGTCTATATTTTAGTCTATAATCTTGTCTAAAGTCTAGTTTATAGTCTAGTCTATAGTCTAGTATATAGTCTAGTTTATAATCTAGTCTATAGTCTAGTCTATAGTCTAGTCTATAGTCTAGTCTATAGTCTAGTCTATAGTCTAGTCTATAGTCTAGTCTATAGTCTAGTCTATAGTCTAGTCTATAGTCTAGTCTATAGTCTAGTCTATAGCCTATTCTATAGTCTAGTCTATATTCTATAGTTTAGTTTATAGTCTAGTCCATAGTCTAGTCTATAGTCCAGTCTATAGTCTAGTATATAGTCTAGTCTATAGTCTAGTCTATAGTCTACTCTATAATCTAGTGTATAGTGTAGTCTATAGTGTAGTCTATAGTCTAGTCTATAGTGTAGTCTATAGTTTAGTCTATAGTGTTGTCTATAGTGTTGTCTATAGTGTTGTCTATAGTCTAGTCTATAGTCTAGTCTATAGTCAAGTCTATAGTCTAGTCTATAGTCCTTTGTTTATTCTATAGTCGAGTCTTTAGTCCATTCTATAGTCGAGTCCATAGCCCAGTCTATAGTTTAGGCCATGGTTTAGTCTAGTAGTCCAGTCTCTGGTCAAAACTATGTTTTATGTAGTTTCTAAATATATTTCCCAAAATGTTCACACCTCATCTTATTACAAAAGTCATAATCATTCTAAAATGAAAGCAATTAGTTAAAAATATTTTAATACTTTTTTTATTATATATTTTATGTTAATAAGTATTAAGTATTTTCGACCCTCATTTACAAAAAGCAAAATAATTATAAACACATAAAATCATGCATATGCTTTCAGAGACACTTTTGTTTCTTTCGCCATTTCGATGTCTGTCCCACCGTCTGTATCTATCGACAGCAAACAGCAATAAATTTTGTTAAAAATTATAAATCTTCAATACAAACATAGAAATAAATGAACATTTTCAAGTGACTAAATATGACAAACTATTTATGATGTATTTCTAATGGCATGAAGACATTAATGAGCAAAATAGCACAGAAAAAAACATTAGAAAGAAAATTGAAAACCCAGGAAAAATTATTAAACAACTATAAAAATTGTGCAAAAACTAAATAAATAAAAATATGTATTCACATTTGTTGTCTTAATACTTGTGTTTATTTACATATGTATAGATTAGTGTTGTTATTGTTTAACTAAATATTAGAAAATTAAACATAAACATATAAAATAAATAGACAAATTGTAGAAAAAATACAATTGTTTTCAATGTCGGTCAGTGACAAATACAACAATATGAATATCTTGCAAGGAATTTGTCAGATGATATGCACGAGTGTTTTGCGGCGGAGGCTTAGGCTTTACAATGTATTTGAAATTAAAATGTTTTACTTACAATCACTTTTTACATCGAACGATAAAAGAAACTAATTTTTTATTTGATTGGGAAAATACCCTTTTCTAGAGATTGCTAATTATTGGAAAGGATATTAAAATTATCCTATTTCAATTGTGTAGTCTATTGTGTAGTATATAGTCAAGTCTACAGTCTAGACAATAGTCTAGTTTAAGATCCAGTCTATAGTCTAGTTGTAGTTTAGTCTGTAGTCTACCCTATAGTCTAGTCTATAGGCTAATCAATTGTCTAGTTTATGGGCTAATCGATTGTCTAGTCTATAGTCTAGTCTATAGTCTAGTCTATAGTCTAGTCTATAGTCTAGTCTATAGGTTAGTCTATAGTCTAGTCTATAGACTAGTCTATAGTCTAGTCTATAGTCTAGTCTATAGTCTAGTCTATAGTCAAGTCTATAGTCTAGTCTGTAGTCTAGTCTATAGTCTAGTCTATAGTCTAGTCTAGTCTAGTCTAGTCTATAGTCTAGTCTAGTCTAGTCTAGTCTATAGTCTAGTCTAGTCTAGTCTAGTCTAGTCTAGTCTAGTCTAGTCTAGTCTAGTCTAGTCTAGTCTAGTCTAGTCTATAGTCTAGTCTAGTCTAGTCTATAGTCTAGTCTAGTCTATTTTCTAGTCTATAGTCTAGTCTATAGTCTAGTCTATAGTCTAGTCTATAGTCTAGTCTATAGTCTAGTCTATAGTCTAGTCTATAGTCTAGTCTATAGTCTAGTCTATAGTCTAGTCTATAGTCTAGTCTATAGTCTAGTCTATAGTCTAGTCTATAGTCTAGTCTATAGTCTAGTCTATAGTCTAGTCTATAGTCTTGTCTATAGTCTAGTCTATAGTCTAGTCTATAGTCTAGTCTATAGTCTAGTCTATAGTCTAGTCTATTGTCTAGTCTATAGTCTAGTCTATAGTCTAGTCTATTGTATAGTCTATAGTCTAGTCTATAGTCTAGTCTAGTTGTCTAGTCTTAGTCTATCTAGTCTAGTCTATAGTTTAGTCTATAGTCTAGTCTATAGTCTAGTCTATAGTCTAGTCTATAGTCTAGTCTATAGTCTAGTCTATAGTCTAGTCTATAGTCTAGTCTATAGTCTAGTCTATAGTCTAGTCTAGTCTAGTCTAGTCTAGTCTATAGTCTAGTCTAGTCTAGTCTAGTCTAGTCTATAGTCTAGTCTATAGTCTAGTCTATAGTCTAGTCTATAGTCTAGTCTATAGTCTAGTCTATAGTCTAGTCTATAGTCTAGTCTATAGTCTAGTCTATAGTCTAGTCTATAGTCTAGTCTATAGTCTAGTCTATAGTCTAGTCTATAGTCTAGTCTATAGTCTAGTCTATAGTCTAGTCTATAGTCTAGTCTATAGTCTAGTCTATAGTCTAGTCTATAGTCTAGTCTATAGTCTAGTCTATAGTCTCTAGTATATAGTCTAGTCTATAGTCTAGTCTATAGTCTAGTCTATAGTCTAGTCTATAGTCTAGTCTATAGTCTAGTCTATAGTCTAGTCTATAGTCTAGTCTATAGTCTTGTCTATAGTCTAGTCTATAGTCTAGTCTATAGTCTAGTCTATAGTCTAGTCTATAGTCTAGTCTATAGTCTAGTCTATAGTCTAGTCTATAGTCTAGTCTATAGTCTAGTCTATAGTCTAGTCTATAGTCTAGTCTATAGTCTAGTCTATAGTCTAGTCTATAGTCTAGTCTTAGTCTAGTCTATAGTCTAGTTTATAGTCTAGTCTATAGTCTAGTCTATAGTCTAGTCTATAGTCTAGTCTATAGTCTAGTCTATAGTCTAGTCTATAGTCTAGTCTATAGTCTAGTCTATAGTCTAGTCTATAGTCTAGTCTATAGTCTAGTCTATAGTCTAGTCTATAGTCTAGACTATAGTCTAGCCTATAGTCTAGTCTATAGTCTAGTTTATAGTCTAGTCTATAGTCTATTCTATAATCTAGTCTATAGTCTAGTCTATAGTCTAGTCTATAGTCTAGTCTATAGTCTAGTCTATAGTCTAGTCTATAGTCTAGTCTATAGTCTAGTCTATAGTCTAGTCTATAGTCTAATCTATAGTCTGGTCTATAGTCTAGTCTATAATCTAGTCTATAGTCTAGTCTATAGTCTAGTCTATAGTCTAGCCTATAGTCTAGTATATAGTCTAGTCTATAGTCTATTCTATAGTCTAGTCTATAGTGTAGTCTATAGTCTAGTCTATAGTCTAGTCTATAGTCTAGTCTATAGTCTAGTCTATATTCTAGTCTATAGTCTAGTCTATAGTCTAGTCTATAGTCTAGTCTATATTCTAGTCTATAGTCTAGTCTATAGTCTAGTCTATAGTCTAGTCTATAGTCTAGTCTATAGTCTAGTCTATAGTCTAGTCTATAGTCTAGTCTATAGTCTAGTCTATAGTCTAGTCTATAGTCTAGTCTATAGTCTAGTCTATAGTCTAGTCTATAGTCTAGTCTATAGTCTAGTCTATAGTCTAGTCTATAGTCTAGTCTATTTTCTAGTCTATAGTCTAGTCTATAGTCTAGTCTATAGTCTAGTCTAGTCTAGTCTATAGTCTAGTCTGTAGTCTTTTCTTGACTGTAGGTCGAAAACATTTGTTTTTTAGAATCCCTTCGAGGTTGTGTTACCTACAGGTAGCAATGAATCAATTAACGTCGTGACAACGCAGTGCTTATTAAGTTTGGTTTACAAAAAGATTTAATAAAGCGCTTAATTGTTCTATCAAAACGAAATTTTCAAAATCTGTATTGGCTTAACAAAAGTTAGAGCTACTTATGGAACACTGTGGTCTCAGATGTTACTAATTTATCTTAAGAAACATCATATGTAGATTTTGAGGCTATCAGGAAGAAGAAACTACTGAAAAGTAATTGTGTAATTGTCCAACACTAACAGTATTTCCAGCAAGGATCATAAGTGCTGCTTTCAAACCTCTATTGTCTTTCGTAAACTAACGGGCTGCACAAAAGATCTAATGAAGGACAGTGGTCCTTAATACCCTCCCAATTCTAATCTCATTGTATAGCGTATATTCTAGGCTATAGTATAATCGCTATTCCAGACTTGTTATACGGATTTTTTTTTATAAAAAAGGCATTAATCTAAGAACACTTGTATTTCCCATCAAAAGTCAATTTTTAGCAGAAAGGATTTATTATTTGGATAAGAATCTAAAGATAATGTCGATGTGATTGGAAGCGCTGGTTATCTTTTCAGTGGGTATTTTAATAACTATGAATCATCACACAAATTAATCAATTTTATGCTAAAACTTTTGTAGTGAAAATGTCTTAATAGTATACACACAAATACACATAAAAATTAAAATTAATTACCATAATACTGGCACTAGTCATCTTGATGGATTAGTTAATATTCACGGCAAAAGAAAATATATTAAATAGATTTAATACAAAATCCTTTGTAAACAAATTTCCAAAATTTGTTAAAAAAAAATCAGTACGGAACTAAACAAATGGGCGGTATACACGAACTTTTAACAGCGGTATTTTCCGTTCCGAATTAGTGACAAAACTGAACTGGATGAATGATGGAGATAGAAATTTACTAGGTGAACAAAGAATAAATGTATTTAATAATTAGAAATATAAAAACAAAAACCAGTCACCCATACATTTTTAAAAATCTCGGAAATATATTAAACAGATACTTATTAAATATGAAAAAAAAGAACTATATTATGACGTATTTATCCACAAAAATAAATTAAATTTTTTGGGTTCTAGATGACAAGGAAATTATACACAAGTAAAATACTACAGAGACTAGAACAAGTAAAAAAAGAAAACATTTTAAATAAATATTTACTTTGGAAATCCACTATAATTCACCAAAAAAAAAAAAACGAAAAAAGTCCAAACACAACAAGTTCAGCATGATTAGACCCCATAACCATTTATTTCCCAGTCATCATTGCCAGCAGCAGCTCACTTAAAAATGTTGCCAAAAATAACAGAAAACACAAAAACCACCTACAAAACAATAATCAACGACAGTAATAACAACAACAGCAGCAACATGCAATTAGAGCTGAAAAATACTATTAAACAGCAAATAATAGACCAGTCACCACCACTGTGCAAGAATCACCGAACATGCCATGCCGACTTTAAAAATAATTATTTTTTTCATAATTTCCATTATTTTCTTTTGCCCCAACAACAAACAAAATATTATTTTAAATTTTCGGAAAATATTTCATTAAATATAAAAAGCTGGACAGCCAGACAAACGGTCAAATGTTCAATAAATACACTCATACACATAACAACACAACAGAAAGGATGTCAACGTCAAATTAGATACAAAAAAAATTAAATTAAATTATACTAAATAATGAACCAGAGAGTAAACATACATATATCTGCAACAGATATCCAAACATGAGTATGGAAAAGCACTAACATCCTCACAAACAATAGTCCCTCATTGTCCATTATTATTTGGCACAAATCTCAAGATTTTGTCATTCATTTTTTTATATTAAGGTACGAAGAAAGACAAAAAACGAACGATATATTGCACAAATACAATAAATAAAACAAGTAAGAAAGTATAGTCGGGCTTGGCTGTCCATACGATACCCTACACTAATCAGTATGTTTAAAATGTGGATTATTTTTGAAAAAAATAAAGAATTTAATTTGTTTTTGAACTTTATTTCGGAATATTTTTACTTATTGTTGACAGAAAAAAATATTTTCTACAAGAGGGTAATCGTGTTATTAGTATTTCTATGTTAATCTTGAACTCCAAGTCATTTTCTGAAGGGGAGTTTGTATGGTTGCTAGAAACAAATGATGCCCGATCATTACAGAAATCGGTAGTGTCATGTTGTAGTTGTATTGAACTACAATATCAAAGACCCTATTCGAAGGGCACGGTTGTATAAGAGCTAGGCGAAAAAATGAACCGTTTGGACCAAGAGAAGCGTATGTGCCAAATTATCTTGAAAATTGCAACCATGGATTCTCAGACAGGCAAACAGACGGACGGACGGACATAGCTAAATCAACTCAGAAAGTGAATCTGTCTGGTCTAGACTATAGTCTAGTTTATCGTCTAGACTTTAGTCTAGTTTATAGTCCGGGGTATAGTCTAGACTATAGATTAGTTCATAGTCCAGAATATAATTAAGACTATAGTACATACTATAATCTGGCAATCTAAACTATATTGCAGATTATGTTTCGTTCCAAAGTCCAGACTTTAGTCTAGTCTATAGCCCAAATTATAATTTAGTCTAAAATGCAGACTATAGTCCAACAAACAATCTAGTCTATATTCCAGACTGTCTTCCAGATAATAGTCTGTAATCAAGTATATTGTGTAGTCTATAATCCAGACTATAGTCTAGTCCTTAGTCAGGACTATAGCCCAGACTATAATCTAGTCTATAGCCCAGATTATAATCTAGTCTATAGTCCAGACTATAGTATAGTCTATAGTCCAGACTATAGTCTAGACTATAGTCCAGACTATAGTCTAGTCTATAGTCCAGACTATAGTCTAGTCTATAGTCCAGACTATAGTCTAGTCTATAGTCCAGACTATAGTATAGTCTATAGTCCAGACTATAGTCTAGTCTATAGTCCAGACTATGGTCTAATCTATAGTCCAGACTATAGTCTAATCTATAGTCCAGACTATAGTCTATTCTATAGTCCAGACTATAGTCTAGTCTATAGTTAACACTATAGTCTAGTCTATAGTTAACACTATAGTCTAGTCTATAGTTAACATTATAGTCTAGTCTAGAGTTAACACTATTGTCTAGTCTATAGTTAACACTATAGTCTAGTCTATAGTTAACACTATAGTCTAGTCTATAGTTAACACTATAGTCTAGTCTATAGTTAACACTATAGTCTAGTCTATATTTAACACTATAGTCTAGTCTATAGTCCACGCTATAGTATAGTCTATAGTCCACGCTATAGTCTGGTCTAAATTCAAGACTATAATCTGGGCTATATCGCAAACTATAGCCTAGTCTATTGTCCATATAATTGTTTAGTCTTTTGTCCAGACTCTTTTTGTATTCTAGTCTATAGTCCACCCTATAGATAAACCTATGGTCTGGACGTTGGACAAGACTATGGTCTATACTAAAGACAATAGTCAAGGTAGCCCAGACTATGTTCTTGTCTATTTTATAGACAAGTCTTCTTATAGTCCGAACTATAGGCAACATATAAGTTGTAACATAACAGTCTTTATTCTAAAGTATAGACTGTAGTCATAAGCTAGACGAAAGTCTATGGTATTGGTTATAGACCACAGTGTACACTGGAATCATTTCTAATTTCTTTATTCCTCACTATAGATTAAACATGTCTATAGTCTTGTCCATATCATACTGGAATGTTTTCTTTGATTCAGATCAAAGTCTTGTTTATAAGCCAGATTATTATCTAGTATGTACTTTAAATTGTTCAAATGCATCAGATTATAGTATCGTCCATGGTCTGGACTATAGTCTTGTCTACAGGCAATAATATAGTCTATTCTGTTGCCCAGTTTATAGTCTTGTCTATGGTACTTTTTTAAATTCAATGCCAATTTTTTTTAAATGTATAATTCTTTAAACTAATAAATTTTATTATAAAACACTTAACAAAGGCAACTTCGCTTTTCCTCTCCCCACCATGACACTTGTTCCAGCCTATCAAATATTAATTGTGCTGTCAACAAACTAAAAACACATTCAATAAAATGACACTTGAAATATTCGTATTATCAAAGAAAAAAATCACATTTAAAATATTTTATTAAAAATAGTTTATGTCAAAAAACATTTAGTTTTAGTTGATTGGTACAAATTACTTTTAAAACAAAAGTAAAATATATAAATAGAAATTAAGTTTTATGCTTTTTGTTTTGTTGTTGTAGAGGGACACACAAATATATACTTTTTTCAGAAACAGCTATAAATATAATTTTAAAACAATTGTAAAAAAAAACACACAATAAAATTAAAGAAATAGAAATAAATGCATTTGGTTTATTTGAAATAATAGAAAAAAATTGCAAACTCAAAAAACTAAAAGATAAATGAAATACACTTTCATTATAAACTTGACCTCTTGAAACGACAAGAAAAAAAAATCACATCATTATGTTGAGATGAATATTTCTAACATTGCACTACATGCATATGTATATATTTACATTGTTTATAAATTATGTTATGTTTTTATTACAGTCAAGGCTAAAAGTTTGGGAACATTTAGAATTCCGCTTATGTTTAATAACGTTCATCAGAGCGGCAAGGGTCTACCAAAGATTGGACAAAAACTATAGCATCTTTTCTCAATTGAATTGGTTTAAATAATTTGCATAAAAAATTGATTTTGATAACCATTCAAATTTTCTTTATTTGACAACGATCCACAGAGAAATAATATCTCCCAACAAAAACAATACATAAAAAGGCTAACCTAGTAACCGCATTTTTAATTAATACTCTTCTCAATAGACAAATATGTGTTCACATGTGTTAAGGAAATTTTACTCCAATTGTTCATTTTATGCGTATATTTTTAGCCAGTTGCAGAAATATCTGCTTCTATGTTTAGAATTCTATTCCCTAAAAATTTTCTCTCGATTTTATTGTTGTTTGTTTTAATTGTTTCAATGATGCCTTTTGAACAAGTATTTTAAATTATACCATTTACAAATAAATATATTTTTCACATTTGTTGTTTTCTTTTCTGCTTCCAATTCTATTGTTTATAATAAGATTTGAGTGGCTAAATTGTGGGCAATTTTATTGCCAAGAATTTTTTCTATGGTACAATAATGTAAATAACATGTTTTTTTACAATAAGCCAGATAATGGTAATTCATTTAAAATTTGCTCGTTCTTGTTTAATGGGTGGTATTTGCAGTTAAGGCAATTGTCTGTAAAAATTTGTACTAAAAATAATGCATAATCAATTAATACAAATATAATTGTCCAGACCATAGATTATAGCCCTGACTATATTTAAGACAAAAGTCCAGATGGTCTAGTGTAGAGACCATTGATTAGATTATAGACTAGACTATAGACAGGACTATAGACTAGACTATAGGCTAGACTATAGGCTAGACTAGACTATAGACTAGACTATAGACTAGACTAGACTATAGACTAGACTATAGACTAGACTATAGACTAGACTATAGACTAGACTATAGACTAGACTATAGACT
>NC_060954.1:46456374-46461236 GCF_022045245.1 Lucilia cuprina
ACTAGAACTGAACTAGAACTGAACTAGAACTGAACTAGAACTGAACTAGAACTGAACTAGAACTGAACTAGAACTGAACTAGAACTGAACTAGAAGTGAACTAAAACTTTTTTTTTAATTTTAACCAAATAATTTAATTTTGTTTAAGTTTTAGCATTAAGTTAAGCGATTTATATGAAGCTATTGGAAAAAATAAAAATGGCTGCCAGGAGAAACTATGCCAAATAGCCTGTACGAGTGTTGTAAATGTATATGCAGCTGTACACGAAGTCGTCAAGGTAAAATAGTAAGCAAGTAAAGTAATTACAAATCTTATCAAATGAATATTTTTCTAGGCAAGTTCCTGTCCCTCTTTCGATGCACTTATACTAGAGAAACAAGATTTTCCCATGGGTGTTTTAAAGAATTATTGGTTGGCTTCCAATATTACATTCTACGAAGTTTCAATACGTTTCGGCAATATCACCAAAATAAAAAGTAGTGCTTTCAATTCACCACTTTTTCGTAATACATTTGTACTTTCACTGGCCCATATGAATATAACAAAAGTAGAGAGTGGTGCTTTGTTGGGACTTTACAGTCTCAGGTATTTGACTATCAAGTCACATATACAAAAGTTAGCACCATCCATCTTCCAACCGGTACAGACGACTTTGATGAATTTGAAATTAAATGCAAATTTAAGAATTAATGGAAATGGCAGTCTGTTCGGTGTAAGCTATATGCCCAATTTAATATATTTGGATTTAAGTAATAATATTTTCAATGGTTCCCTGAGCAAGCACTTATTCAAGTCTATGCCAAATTTGAAATATTTAGCCATAACTGAAAGTCAAATAGAGCATATAGAGGAAGATGCATTTGAAGATTTAAAAGAAAAGTTGGCGTTTGTAAATCTTTCGAAAAATTTGTTGACCACTTTGTCGGCAACTGTTTTGGAACCCATACTTGTGACTCAAGGGGTAGCCATGTTAAATTTGGCCAATAATTATTGGATTTGTAGTTGTCAGCTGCAAGACTTGGCTAACCTTTATAAGGAATATCGCCAACAGTTTATGGAAGTATTGTACTGCAAAGCTCCTCATCATTTGTATGGCGTATCACTGGATGAAGTTGACTTTGAAGAGGAAAATTGTTTAGTAACAGGTACAACCCAACAAGACACAGTAGAAGAAAAAGAACTGGAGACGGTGACAGAACCTGAAACTTCGACTATTGAGTCTACTACCTCAAAAAATGATGGTAGTGGTAGTAGCTCGCCTGTAGAGAACAGTAGTGATTATGTACAATCTAATGAATTGTCATCAACTGAATCTTCTAAAATTTTAAAAATGCGTTGCTTTGATCCCAATGCATCTGGTCAAACTTCACGAGAAGCGAATATTTTGCCCTCCGATGAACCAGTTGAATCTAGTGTTGAATTATTTAGTGATAATTCCGAACATTTGCAATTACCAGCTCCCACATATGATTTTGAATTACACCTAATACCTGAAAACAATAGTGTGATTGTCAGCATAAGTACACCTTCGCAATTTGGCATTTTGGTCATTTGGTTTAGTGAACAATTGGAATCATCGGTTATTGTTTACGATGAAACTTCTTTGGATTACGAATGTAAACGTTATGATGCACCCGACTTAATTGTTGGTCCACTGCAGGAAAATACCACCTATACATTTTGTTTGTTGGGTGCTATGGAGAATGATATTTCACCCTTTGATTGTTTGCCTTTACATGTACCGCTTAAGCGGCAGGAAAACATATGGATATCAGAGGATAATAAACAATTTACGATTGGCATGTTATGTTTGATATTTCTATTATCTACCATAGCTGGGGCATTGATTGCTTACTTTGGCATTAAGGCATATCCGGATCTCTTAGAGGGCTCTAAAAATGTTTTAGTTGTTAAGAAACCCGATCAGGCTTGTTATGTGGCAACTATTTCCGAAACAGAATATCAAAAGCAGAATTCACTTAAGAAGAGAAAACCCTCGACCAAGGAGTTGACCATAAAGAAACAATCTTCTATTAAGTAAGTTTATATAATATGTAGAAATAATTTTTCTTTAATCGGTAAAAACTCTACCAATTTAGACTTCCTCTACCCGATACACCACCTGCTGAAGCATCACCCTCACCCTATCGCATGTCCGTTAAAGACTTAGAGAGATTATCTAGTTTAAAATCATCTTCCACTTGCTTTGAAGACACCTTTCCCAACTATAATTTCGCCGATGACGAGTATGAAACCCCCAAAGTATGCAACGATGAATATACAGCCGAACAACGTAGTATTCCAAATATGTATGGCATGAGTCCAAGATCTCCACCTCCTCTACCCAAACGTAATTCGAATGTCTCAAATAGTCCCACTTTGGTGATAAATCGTTTTTCCAGTAATGTTGATTAGGCAAATTGGAAATTATGGAAAATGTAATATTTTTTATGTAAAATTATAAAAAATAAAAGTAAATTAATAACAAAATGTAATTGAATCAAGCAAAAAAAGTTTTGAAATGCAATTTCACTCAGAATTTGGTATCAAATAAAAAGAACATCTCTCCTATTACAAGCCTGTGTTAATATCATCACTTCTTCAAGCCTTTTTCAGTACTTCCATGGAAAAAATTCTACTTCTTTTTCGTTTTTTTGGAAGTTCTCTTTTTTGCTGGGTGAGTAAGCTATATAAGAAGTCGAAAAGATGACCAATTCACCTCATAAATAGATTTATTAGATTGATGAATATTCCCTAGAAATTTCAAACATAAATTCCATATTCTAAGAGACTTGCAAATTAAGTGCTCGACCGTCTCTAGTACCTTTGCATATTCGGATATCATTCAATATAATCCGTAAACTGTAGCCTATCCAATCCTATAAGTTTCTTGACAATTTCCACACCAAGTGTTGGTCACAAGGCCTTCGATATTTTACATTCTAGTAACACAACACTAGTTTATGATGACAACGATGCGGTCGAAATTCAATTCACTGTCTTCGATAGATTCGTTAAGTCAGGCAAGGAGTAGCTACCTAGCAGATTCATTCAGTATTTTCTTACGGGTCAGTGACAGAGGAAGTGAGTTATGCTCACTTCTATATCTTCATCGTGGTACCTCCTGCATAGCTTTCTTGCACGGAGCCCAAAGAGCCAGTGATCTTGCCTGCATGCAGGTGGCCGCAGTAGACATCAGCACTGCGCAAGCTCTTATAGCCTATCACGTGTAGAGTGTTTGCAGGTTGAGAGCGCTATGCCGGCGAAAGGGTCAGTATGATCTCTTGAAAAGAGAGAAACCCAGTTTGGCAGGCGAGTTAGGAACTTGTACTGTCATATTGCGAAATGTTTCTCATCTCATTAAGCAATGCCCGGCATTCTAGGACTAAGTACGATGTTGTGTTGATACCACTTAGAACACTAAGCGTTAAATCGTAATCTACTAAATCTGCTCGTGTTTACATTAAATACTGAAGATATATCAAAAAGTTAAATGTGGATCAAAAGGTCATTTGGTTATGTTACCGTGGGATCGCAAATTGTTAGTTTGCTATTACAAATTCTACTATCGTTTATTAAAAAAAGGTAGTAGAACAAACTACCTAAGCAGTTTTGCTCAATTATTCAATATAAATTAATTTAATTATTTTCAAATATTCAACAGCAAAAAACCCGAAAAATATATTTTTATAAACATAACAACGTAATTTGTAAAATAACTTTAAGAAATGGTAAGTACAAGATGTGCATTAAATTCGCTTCACGTATCGAAAGAAACAAATTCGACACTTTTGAATCAAATTCAATAATTTAATACAAATTAATTCTTCTCTATATTCAGAATACCAACGACCAAAATCAAAACGGATCATTATCCGCTGAAATCTATGCACCCTTTATACCTATGACACCCAAATCATCTGATGGCGATTTCATTAGAGAGCATCATCCATCAACTAAAAACATATCAACGAAAAACATGATGAAACAAGCCATTAAAGCTCTAGCCCAGAATTCTCGCAAAGGTTTTTCGCTGGCGAGTATACGAAAATATATTATGGATAATTTTCTTCATACCACAAGCGATTTAAAACATCGTATGCCCTTTATGAAAAAAATCTTTAAAACTGCTCTCGAAACCGGTGAAGTAGTTAGTGTTAAAGGTATTGGTTTAAATGGTTCATTTAGAGTTCCAGCTACAAGTCCTTTACATAAGAATGCAAATAAAAATAAAAGGAATAAGGAAAGACAAAAGAGAAAGACCGCTAAGAAAGTTAATAAGAGGTTTAAAGTCAAACAAGGACCAGCTGTTAAGCCTAAGAAAGTAAAAAAGGCTAAACGAACATTTTCAGCGAAAATTTAAGTTATGTTGAAGTTTTCTTTTTGTTTAATTGTATTTTATAATAAAATTTTAATAAAAACAGCGTATATAGTGTTGAATAAACAATGAAACTAGTAATAATATTAATTATGAATTTATAAATAAGTACTTATATAAATGCTTACTTCTGGCGGTATGCTAAGTTAGGTTACCTTGAAACTATTTACATTTTCTTGACAAATCGATCATTTAATTGTATTCACGAAAATTAACCACCACTTGTTGCTCATAATGATGACTGTCTGTCTCATTTCAAATTAAATGAAATATTTAATTTTTATTTTTGTATTAAATTTTCCTTTCACTATAGTGCAAAGTTTTCAATTAAGGAAAGGGCGCTATTGCCAAAAAAAATAAATAAATGAAACGAGGGAAAAAAATACCAATAACAACAATACAATGTCGACAAAAATAAAATTTGAAATTGAATATAAAATACAGCAAATGACTACAATAATGAACAACAGCTAGAAAATACAG
>NC_060954.1:46461336-46506952 GCF_022045245.1 Lucilia cuprina
GTTCTAGTTCAGTTCTAGTTCAGTTCTAGTTCAGTTCTAGTTCAGTTCTAGTTCAGTTCTAGTTCAGTTCTAGTTCAGTTCTAGTTCAGTTCTAGTTCAGTTTTTATTTAGTTTTAGTTCAGTTGTTCAGATTTTTGGTATTGTAAATGGATTGGTCGGCAATCCGTAAGTGTGGAGGAAATCGGACCACATTAGCTGTCATAAATCTTGTCTTAAAATACGAGTACAGCAGCGAAAATTTAATTTCGGTATATAAATGAACACATCGCCATATAACCGTTTAAGAATCATAGATATCTCGAATATTGCACAGTTATGTCATTGAGTAAAGTAAGACATTTTTACAAGAATATACTATTTTCCTTATACTACTTTCCATAACGGTATATGCGGTATAAATTAAAAAAAAAGTTTGCGATAAATAAAATTCAACAAACCCGATTATAGCACTCATATTTTTGATATCTAATATTAATTACCGTCCGCTTTTATTAGAACTTAATGCTTCATCCTCAAGGCTAAAGTGGCCGGTGCCACCATAGTGATCCTCCTCATTATTTGGTAATAAATCTGAAACATCATCCAATAATTTTCCACCAGCTGCTACGGATTTATTATAGCTGGGATTTTGTTGTATGGCCAAATAAAATGTGGTAACAACAATACAAAGTCCAACAGTTAGTAAAACCCAGGCACATAATTGTAAGCGTTTTTGATTCATACAAGTTAGTGATTTTCTTAAAAAAAAAGTAAAAAAAATCAATATAAAAGTGATTATGATACTAAGCAATATGGATTATATTTCGAAAAGAAATACTATGCTTTTTTTAGGCGACTTACTCTTTACTTGCAAATTCTTTTCTTTTATCCTTTTTTATATCCTCGATTTTTAACTTATCCTTGTCTTTATCCTTTATTTCAGTCATTGCTCTATGACTTGCAAACACCAACTGCAAAAATTGCTCATTGTTTTTGATATTTTATGAAATAAACATTTTTATGTAGAAATTATCTTATCTGTTGTTGAAGTTTTATCTTTTGATCTATATTTGGTATTGAATAAATCGATAGACTATCTAAATAACACGTATTTGCATTTAATCAGACATTCAGTAATTGCTCTTATTTTTTTGTAAATAAGTATATTATTTTTATCCAAAAGTGGTATTTAATGCATCAGGTGCTTGTTTCGTGGAAAATTCAATGACGACAGCTAATAAACGGAGACAAGTAATTGTTTCCACATTTATAACAGAATTAAATCTTTATACTGTGATTAATATGTAAACTTTAATAACAGGGCTACTTATTACATCCTTGATACTTAAATATGCAAAATTATTCTAGAATCATGGATGTATGAAAATCTTTAAAAATGCAACTTACACAAACACCTAACTTCTCACACAACCCTCGAAAAATACACACCTCTCAAATAATCCTAATTAAATAATTAAACTCAAATGGACATCTATGCAAACTCGACATTTACTATCGCTTCTGATAATGACAATTAAATAATATGCATAACTTTTCGTTATGCTTTGATTAAATTAATTGATTAGTTATCAAATTAAATGAAAATAGTTGTTTTGAAAACGTTCAACTGTGCTGAAGTATTCCAAAAAAAGAGCCATCCAAAAATAACATTGTCATACAAAAGTTTTTTTTTTAATGGAAAAATGTTGAAAAAACATAAAACATTCGATTTGAAGAAGGAGAGAGGAAAGCAGAGCAAATATGACAACATATTGCACGGGACAAAAAATCGGAAGTAAGTGTGATTGTTAAATGCAAAGGCACTTGATATTTCCCCCCCCCCCCCCAAAAAAAAAAAAACGTGGGATTAACAAAATTTATAAATCATAGATATTAGAGACGAAGAGAAAACACTTTATATTAAGAAAAAAAAGTAAAATTGAAACGTGTTTAAAAATTATGAAAAAATGAATTATGTTATTTCTAGCAAGATTAAACAGGAAAGTGTATGTGTTGTAAACAAGAGGAAGATTTTCTGAAAGAAGATTTATATGGAAGTTGGGTTGACCGATTGTTATGGAGAAATTCCCAATATAATATCGTTAATTAAGACACTCAGAAAGACTGACAGACATGGCCAGATCGACTTCTCAATTAATATCGAGCTTTCTCAGGGATCGCTCAATACGAATTGTTATAGTCGGGATGTCATCAAACAAGTTCAAGGAGTAAGACATACTTGACTTCCTATGACCTCCTTATTATTTAGAAAACTTATATCCGATCTAAAACAGAATACAACTTTGATGTATAGGCTGGCGTTTCAAAGTATATTTTGAGACTACTCGACAGGAGTAAGTGACGGCAGGGTTTCCAACTCTATTGATTCATTTGAGTTGCGACACAATGAGGAGTGTGTTTAACTATACAATCGATACTACAATGTTGTTATGAAATTAGGGGATGTGTTCCCGAAACCCGTATATACAGACATATTCGGAAAGAGCACAGCTTTTTGTAGTGTATTGGCAGTTGTTCAAACAACAGAGAGAATTAGTTTATAAGGAAAACTGTTCATATGTGCAACAAACTTCGTTAGAAGTCTTACCTGTCACTAAACATGTGGAAAGGTTTAAATGGAAGTCCCAAAAACTACTACTCCTACTCAGCGCAACGAACTGCACGAGTTGCCCCTTGAATTCTGGTTCCTCTAAAGTGTACTGACTAACTAACTAAGTAGGTGCATTCTACACATTCAGTTCAAAATTAACGAGACCTGTACGTATACGTGTTAATAATTTATTGATATTACAAATATTACGTATACGTCTAATTTTGAGAATTTTAATTTTTTTGCGATTTTCTGGTTTTGTTTTTATTTCATTACTACGACCAACTTACTAACTACTAACTAACTAAAGTTTAAAATTGTACATTGTGAAATTGTACTGTTTTAATCAACGAGACCTGTACGTATACGTGTTCGCAATTTATTGATATTACAAATATTAAGTATACGTCAAATTTTGAGAATTTTATTCTTTTCTTTTCCATATCCAAATCTTGAACGATTTACAACATATAAACCTGATCTTTGGGGGCCCAGAAAACAGTACACAGTCTTCTATCAAGTAGTAGTTTCTGCTCTGGATGAAAATATTACTAAAAAATGTATACAATACCTTTTCAACAACTTTCTGAAGAGTTATGATATCAAGAAATGGGAAACATTACGGGTATTCAGAGTTTTTGTTGAAAATTAACAATATCGGTCTACATTTCCTTGGAATACAGAATAAACATATAGCAGTTTGGCCATAAGCTATTAGATCCTAGCCCCCATATAATATCTTGTTCCGGCAGTATATTTAAACAACCACTAAGGCAATAATATTTAAATTTTAACAAACTTTTTTTAGAATTTTAAGGTTTTTATACAAAAATGTTTTTAAGTAAAATTTAGACAAAATGATCTAATACTTGAACATTATTTTTTTATTTCATTTCAGATACTTAAAATATATCTTCGCTGCAGCATTAATTCTTCTCTTTTTGGTATTAATTCTTATGAATGTGGATTTTAAACATACGATTAAACGTAAACATTTTAATAATCATACTAACAAGTTTAGTAAGAATAATTTAAAACCAAATCACAATTTCGACCCAATATGGGAGACAAACTTACAAACTACCACAACTATTGATGGAAACATAAGCACAGAGTTATCAGAAAGTAGAGAAACTGAAAATGAACCTGATCAAGTTAAAAGTAGTGATATGATCAACAGCATTCCATTTCTAATAAATTTGCCTAATACATTATTACCTAATGCCATCGGTTGTGTAGAATACGTAGAAAATTGCACTTTATACTGCATAGATGGTAGTGTCAGTTATATCGATGATGATTTAGATATTTTACAAAGCAAATGTAATAATATCGATTTAAGTTTAATTGTGGAAAAATGTGAATTTGTTTCGGGTATTTTACAACAGTCGTTCTTTTTTGGTGATTTCTCATTGGGATATTTTTCCATAATTGAATGCAATTTGCAGACAATTAAAGCAGCCACTTTCAAACATAATAATGCTAAAAATATACAAACTTTAATATTGAGAAATAATCAATTGATAACTTTGGATGAAGGCTGTTTTGATGGTTTAACTAATTTAGTAAATTTTGAATTTGTACAAATGCCTGTAAATGAGGTATTTAAGGGAAAGTTGTTTCTTAAACCATTGGCAAATAGTCTAAAGAAAGCTGTTATACAACCGGCTATAAATAGCAGTGATGTAATGGATCCTTTGGTATGGTGGTTGGATTTAAAAATGATTTCCTTAACGAATTTAGATTTAAGTAATACTAATCTGCAAGGACCTTTAAAACTAAATACCTTTCAAGCTTTTGAGTCATTGGAGTATTTGTTATTATATAACTGTAACTTGCATAGTATTACAGCGCCCGTATTTGATTTTATTGTTGACACCCTAAAATACATCGATTTACGTTACAATCATTTGCAAACTTTAGATTCCATATTTTTACAAAAGTTTACACTCGCTCACATAGAAATGGTTCTAAGTCCAAATGATTGGAATTGTGAGTGTGACAATGAAATGTTGCAATATTTTTTAGAAAATGATAGTAAATTAGCTAAAGATATAGTGTGTAAAGCTCCGGAAAAATGGCATGAAATGGAATTGATAAAGGTGGTAACTGAATGCAAGGAAAGCGATACAACCACAGCTAATAGTAATGGTGGAACATACTCCATGATACCACCAATTACAACAACTGTTATAACTACAATTTCTACCACTTATATCACAACAACAAACTACCCCATTAGCACTGAAGATACAAACGATGCAACCACTCATCCAACTACAAGTGCTACACCAACAATCGGGAACCCCACCACTATTACTACAAGTACCACTTCAAAAATACCTTCTTATCTTATTTCACTTAAATGCTATTCGAATATTGAGGAAGAAGGAACGAAATATGTCATCAAGCCAAATGCAAATTTCTCTATATTTGACAACTCCTCTAACAGTGTTCAGATAAATATAGAGGTAACAGCCTTACTCCAAGACTTCTTAATACTGTATTTTACCAACTCTAGCGATAACAAGACTGTGGCCGAAACACTTGACAAGGAAGCAGCATCAAGCAATATCACAGTCATTATAAATGATTTAAAACCTTCCAGCTCGTATATATTTTGTTTGATAAAGCTAACAGCTGTAGCAATATCACCCTTTGATTGTCTGGGTCATTACATCAAAGGTTCTGAAGCTAATACATCTTGGCTGCTAACACCAGATAAAGTTTGGTTCATTACCTCTTCTACAGTAATAGCTTTACTACTATTTATTGTAGCTATAGCTTTAGTCTACATACTACTACGTCAAAATCCTCACTGGCTTTTACAACAACGTAATGCTAGAATATTGCCCATACATAATAGTAAACGTAAAGTTTTGTTAGTATCTAAAAAATCTTGTTTTGGATATATAAGGTTTGTTTTGTTCTCTATATATCTATACAAATGATAAAAAAAATGTTATTTTCATTACAGTCCCAATCTGTCACCCGTATCTCAAAGGTCATCAAATTATTTAAAATCCTTACCACCCATACAGGAAACTAATAACTACGATATCGAAAATTCGCTATATTCTTCTCAACTTACAGCGCCCACGATGAGTGCTCCAATTTTACCGCCTTTACATCAGCCACCTAAAGCCCAAATTTCAAGGAAATGTACCAATACTTCCTATTCTCCGCTAACCAAATGTAGACGTTTGCCGAGAGGTTCCTCACAAAATAGAAACTATTTGAATGTTATAGAAGATGATCCCGAATATCAAACAATTGATCATTATGAAACAGTAAATTGAGAACAATTTATGTTTTTTTCGAATATTTTTTTTCTTACGTATTGTATTTATTATGATTTATGCATTATTATCGCTTTGTAAAGTTAAAGACAAACGAAAAAGTTCAAATTTTTATTAAATTTTTTATAAATTGTGTCCGTTTCTTAAAAAAGTAAGTAACACATCGAAACTATGTAGATGGATTGATTTGATTCTTAACGTATTAACCACATTTTAAACGGTTCTAAAACAGCCGAGTTAAGTCACTCTAAACGGATTAACAGTCAAAGTAGACCTAACTTTAGATGGAATCTGTATCTGCAGTCAAGTTTTCAGTTGGATGGAAACAACTCCTATTCAATCTAGTAAATTTAGTCAACTCTATTTGAATTGAATCGGCTTTATTCTAGTAGAATCGACTCTATTCTAGTCGACTCAACTCTATTCTAGCCAACTCGACTCTATTCTAGTCGAATCGACTCTATTCTAGTTGAATCAACTTTATTTTTGTCGAATTAGCTCTATTTTAGTCGAATCGATACTATTCTATTCGAATCGATTTTATTCTAGTCGAATCGATATTATTCTAGTAGAATCGATATTATTCTAGTCGAATCGACTCTATTCTAGTCGAATCGACTCTATTCTAGTCGAATCGACTCTATTCCCGTCAAATCGACTCTATTCCAGTTGAATCGACTTTACTTTAGTCGAAGTAACTGTTTTCTAGTAGAATCGACTCTATTCTACTCGAATCAACTCTATTCTAGTCTAACCGACTCTATTCATGTCGAATCGACTCTATTCCAATCGAATCGAATCTATTACAGTTGAATTGACTTCACTTTAGTCGAATTAACTATATTCTAGTCGAATTAACTATATGCTAGTAGAATCGACTCTATTCTAGTCGAATCGATATTATTCTGGTCGAATCGACGCTATTCTAGCCATATCGACTATATTATAGTCGAATCGACTCTATTCTGGTCTAACCGACTCTATTCATGTCGAATCGACTCTATTCTAGTCGAATCGACTCTATTCTAGTCAAATCGACTGTATTCCAGTTGAACCGACGTCACTTTAGTCGAATTAACTATATTCTAGTAGAACCGACTCAATTCTAGTCGAATCGATATTATTCTGGTCGAATCGATGCTATTATAGTCATATCGACTCTAATCTTGTCGAATCAACTCTATTCTAGTCAAATCCACTTTATTCTAGTTTATTCCATGTTAGTCGAATCGACTCCTTTCTAATCTAGTCGCATTGACTGTATTCTAGTTTAGACGACTATATACTAATCAAATTAATTAATTCTTATGTATCTATGTTGATTCGAGTCGACACTATCCTAACTTTATTTTAATATAATCGTCTATATTGATCTTATTGTAGTCCAATAACCTAATCGTCTTTACTTTATTCAAGTTGAAACTTAACTGCTAGTTGGATCGTAAGTATAATTCATCCCATTTTTGCCGAACGGACTTAATCGACTGTGATTAATTTGTGATTGTATTGTATGTTTTATCGAATCCACTTTATTTTAACCGAAATAACACTGAGTCTATACTTTATGCCTTTACCGAATCAATACTTATTGTCGAATAAACTATATTCTAATCTGGTCAAATTAAAGTAAATTTTAGTATTTTCTACTCGATTGAAATCTATTCCTTCTATAGTTGAATCGATTCAATTATTGTCATATCAACACTTTTTAAATCACATCGATTTATTCGAAAATATTGTATTTTGTTCAAGTAGAAATTTTATATAATATTCTATTAAACGTTGTTCTTTAATATTGTATTTCTTTAATTAATATATATTTTACATAATCAATTCCTCATATAAATCATGATTTAGAATACAGCTTACATGTTGAGCCGCAACATCAGGTGGTTGATGTCGAGAAACATACAATCTAGCAAATGGACGTACAATAACATCACAATTTTGATGCGACAAACTTGAAAGAAACCCAGAAAAAGTATAACTGAAAAAAAATTTTCAAATAATCCAAACAAATACACTTACTTTGTTGAAGGCTCCAAATAATTAGGTTCACTTTCTGAGTCTCTATTAAATGTTCTTTCGTATTTAGACTTATAGTCTTTCTTCCCACGTCTTATAAGTACCACCAAAATTATGCCCAAAAATACCATAAGACATGAACCCAATACCACAAGACATAAAATCCAAATTTTATCTTCTTTTTCTAGCCAAGGTTGTGGTAAAACTTCCGAATGACTATAACTGCGACAATCGAATGGTGATATTTTCCAATCGTATGTTATTTTACCATTTTTAAATTTATGCCATATCAAACAGAAGACATAAATTTCCGATGTATTTAAATTATTTATTATGGTAAAATATTCTTGCATATTTGCGATTGCGGTATTATTTTTGGCATTGTGGAAATAAATGACACTCATGTTGGTGAGCGAAGTATTTGTTATAATTTTTATTGCTGTTGCAGAAATAGGCTTAATGAAAAAGTGGCATTTTGTTTCAACTATCAGTATGTGGGCTCTCCTAGTGTAACAAGAAATAGGCGTTAGTGGCCGGGTGGTTGTAGGCCGTTTTGTAGTGGTTGTCGTATAAAATATAGTTGTCCTAGTAGTGGTGGGTGTAGTTGTCTTAGGTGTAGTAGTTGTGTAAATTTTTGTTGTTGTGTCAAAACTTTCTCCTGATGTTTCATTTGTCTCTTCAGATGTCTGACTACTGCTGCTGGATTCACTACTGCTGGAGTCACTAGTGGTGCTAATTTCACCTGAGGTTATAGTTGTTATAGTGGAATTATCCAGACACCCGGTTGTTGGTATTACTGTTGTAGTTTCGGATGTATTTTCTGTAAAATTGTTAAAAAAATGGTTAGTGCGAAGGTGACTTGTTCGATTCCCATCGATGAAGCCTTACTCCTTCTTTAAAGTAACTAGTGTTCTAGTCTGGTAGAGGATTGTGGTGTGTTTGACTAACTAACAAACTAACAAACTAACAAACTAACAAACTAACAAACTAACAAACTAACAAACTAACAAACTAACAAACTAACAAACTAACAAACTAACAAACTAACAAACTAACAAACTAACAAACTAACAAACTAACAAACTAACAAACTAACAAACTAACAAAACTAAACAAACTAACAAACTAACAAACTAAACAAACTAACAAACTAACAAACTAACAAACTAACAAACTAACAAACTAACAAACTAACAAACTAACAAACTAACAAACTAACAAACTAACAAACTAACAAACTAACAAACTAACAAACTAACAAACTAACAAACTAACAAACTAACAAACTAACAAACTAACAAACTAACAAACTAACAAACTAACAAACTAACAAACTAACAAACTAACAAAACTAACAAACTAACAAACTAACAAACTAACAAACTAACAACTAACAAACTAACAAACTAACAAACTAACAAACTAACAAACTAACAAACTAACAAACTAACAAACTAACAAACTAACAAACTAACAAACTAACAAACTAACAAACTAACAAACTAACAAACTAACAAACTAACAAACTAACAAACTAACAAACTAACAAACTAACAAACTAACAAACTAACAAACTAACAAACTAACAAACTAACAAACTAACAAACTAACAAACTAACAAACTAACAAACTAACAAACTAACAAACTAACAAACTAACAAACTAACAAACTAACAAACTAACAAACTAACAAACTAACAAACTAACAAAACTAACAACAAACTAACAAACTAACAAACTAACAAACTAACAAACTAACAAACTAACAAACTAACAAACTATCAAACTATCAAACTAACAAACTAACAAACTAACAAACTAACAAACTAACAAACTAACAAACTAACAAACTAACAAACTAACAAACAAAATAACTAACAAACTAACTAACTAATTAACTAACTAACTAAATACCTAACCAACTAACTAACTAAATAACTAACTAACTAACTAACTAACTAAATAACTAACTAAATAACTAACCAGCCAACTAACTAACTAACCAACTAACTTACAAACCAACTAACTAACCAACCAACCAACTAACTAACTTACTAACTAACTTGTAGTTGGAAAATTTTAGAGTGCGAAATTTGTGAACAATATCTATACGTATACGTGATAATAGTTTACTGGCATTACAAATATTAAGTATACGCCTAATTTCGAAAATAACTTTATATTTTTTTTAAAGCGTAAGAAATTAGTTTTTTGTTTTTTTATCTCAATGATGAAATTTTTTGTTTCTATATATTCACAATTTTTGTTCTTTATGACAAGAGCTACAACTTTGCCTCAGAGAGTAAATAAAAATTCCGAACGATTTGCAAAATATGGGTCTGTGAAAGTTATCTCATTTTTTTACACATATTTTGTGCCCATATGGATCTCTTATAACGTGGTATACATTGTAGTCTAATCTATTGTAGTTGGTTCGCTTCAACTTTATTTATAAGAAATTGAAAACATTCCGGTTGACTCGACGTTATTCTATTCAAATTGACACTATTTTAGACGAATAGAATATATTTTAAATGAATTGATGTTATTCATTTTGAGTTGGTCCTATTCTACTCAAAAACACTTTTGAATAGAGTCTATTCCCATTGTAACACATATATATTCTCTTCAAATCGACTTGGTGTTAGAAAAAAGTTTCTATTTACCTGTTGATTCTTCCGTAATTTCACCACCAGTAGTCCAGCTTATACCCAACGTAGTGCTTACTAAACAATCTAAAACTAAATCATTGACCGGTACATCCCGCCATTCTGTTGGTGTATAACATTTGATATTTCTTTCATCCAAAAGTTTCAAGTCCACCAATTTCCATTTAATGATTTGCAACATTTCTTTATTATTACAGGTACATAACCAATAGTTAAAGGATAAATTTAACTCTAAACCACTCATCTGCCTTAGCATTTCTGACGGCAATGTGGCCAAATGATTATTACTTAAATCTAAATGTTTGAGGCTCTTAAGAATGCTATCAAAAACATTGACTTCTAGAAAAGTTAGCGAACAATATGATAAATCCAAATATTGTACAGCAGTTAAAGTTGCAAAAGTTTTGTTGTGTAAAATATTTTGAAAGTTATTATTAGCCAAGTTTACGAAGGTCAAACGTTTCATTGCTGCACCCTGTAGCCAAGGCAAAGGATCGTAAACAGTAGATTTGGAAGCCTCTTGCTGTATGACCAACGAGGTAAGGGTGTCAGAAAAATAAAATAAAAATCCATCACCCTTAAATGTAGACCAGGTTATCTTATTGAGCAAATAGAAATACTCCAATCGCTGTAAACCCTCAAAGGTACTCATATCTAATGTTGAAAAACTTGTATTGATTAGTGTTAAATTTCTTAGATTTTTAACAGATTTCTGGGCAAATGCTTGATTATCGATGTCGGCTAAATTACAATTGGTAAAATTGATTGTTTTTAAATAATAATTGCCTTGAAAGAAACTGGCCTTCAGTCTACTCGAGGGCAATGAACAATCAATCAATATTAAATCTAAATCTTTATTACATGATTTATACAGCGGTTCCAATTGTTTGTAAATATTATTGATATTACCACCAACACAAGTGAGAGAACAGCTATCCGTAGATTGTATGCAGTTTAATGCACGTGATATTGAGGATTTTATATGTCTGGAAAGGTAGAAGAATTTATGATTTATTCACTGATAGTCTGAGGTTTTTATTGTATAAAGGAGATAACAAATTTAGCTGGAAGTTGTTGCATATTTCGTTTTAGGCAAAACTAAATCGACAATATTCTAGTCAAATTCATTACTTTTGTACTCTACGCCACTATAGTGGGGAGGGTATTACGTGATTGTGCTGATGTTAATAACACACAAATATATTGGCTCTACTTCCACCTTAAAGTATAACAATCAGGTATAGGTATCATTTTCTGAGTCACTTTTTGAGTCGTCTATCCGTCCGTCCATCCGTCCGTCTATCCGTCCGTCTATCCGTCCGTATATCCGTCCTTCTATCCATCCGTCCGTCTGTCTGTGCGTCCATGTAAACTTTTTGCGCACACTACAGGTCGCAATTTTGAAGATAATTTAGTAAAATTTGGCACGTATTCTTCTTTTGATCCAAGACGAATGCGGTTGAAAATGATTTAAATCGGTTCAATATTTCGCCTAGCCCCTATATGATTTGGTCGGCTATGCCCGATTGTACATTCATACTTGTTTTATAAACAAGTTGACTTTATTTCAGTCGAATCTACTCTAATCTAGTAGAATCGATAATATTCCAGTCAAATCGACTCTTTTACAACCGAATTCTGTATAACCGAATATACTTGTCGGAGCAAAAATTATAGTCGAATGGACCTCATTATAATCGAATTGATTTTACTTCAGTCGCATCAACTCTACTGTAATCGCGGCGGTTCTACTTTATTGTAGTCGAAAAGACTCTATTCTATTCAAATCGTAATAGTTTATGTCGGGTTAGTTGTATTTATGTTGGCTCAACTCTAACGAATCAACGCAATTGTAGTCGAATCGACTATGTCTCTAATCCACTCAAATCGATTTTAGTAAATTCAGGTCGACTTTGTTCTCGTTTAGTCAAGAAAGTTTCAGTTAAATCGACTAGAAAATCGATTCTACCAAAGTCGAACTAACTCTATAAATTGAATCAACTTTAATCCTAGCATGATGGCTATCATGGCAGTACACTACTCGCGATCAGTTAAGTCTTTGAATAGTAATATAAGTAATGTATTCTAATCTAGTCGAATAGTGTCCACAGCGGACTCTACTACTGTGAAACCTCCAATTGATTCGAATATTCTTATCGAATAAACTTTAATGCAATCTAGTCCAATAGATTCTAATCCATTCGAATAAACTCTATTCCTGTCGAGCCGAATAGATGAAACTACAGTCAAATCGACTCTCTGTACTTTATTCTAATCGAGGATATTTTAATCCAGTCATATCGAAAAGTAAATCCTATTCCAATCTTAAATCGACTATATTCTAGTCAAATCTAAACTGTTTAAGTCAAATCAATCCTATACTACTCGAAACAATTCAATTCTTGTCAAACCGACTCTATTTTAGCCAAATCTACTCTATTTTTGTCAAATCTACTCTTTTACAGTAAGTTGGGATCTGTTCATGTCGATCAGATTATATTCTAATTGAATTAACTCTATTCCTTTCCTATAAGTCGAACTAACTCTATTCTAGTCAAGTCCACACAAATCTAATCCAATCTACTCTATTCAAGTTGGTTCGTATCTATTCATGCTCGATTATATTCTAATCGAATCAACTTTATTTCTTCCCTATAAGTTTTTTTATAGTCAAGAGGAATATATCCCAATCGAGGCTATTATGGTCCGATTTACTCTATCATTCTTAAATCGACTATATTCTAGTCGAATCTAAAATGTTTAAGTCGAATCAACCATATACTAGTCGAACCAACACAATTCTTGTCAAACCGATTCTATATTTTAGCCAATTCCACTCTATTCTAGTCAAATCTACTCTTTTGTAGTCAGTTCGGATCTGCTCATGTCGGTTAGATTATATTTTACTCGAATAAACTGTATTCCTTTCCTATAAGTCGAACTGACTTATAGTCAAGTCCAATCAATTCTAGTCCAATCTACTCTATTCAAATCGGTTCCGATCTATTTATGTCAGCTCGATTATATTCTAATCGAATCAACTCTATTCCTTCACTATAATCCTATCGATCCGCCTTTCTTCAGGTCGAGTCTATTCTTGTCAAGTCGGCACATTTAAGAGAAATGTAATGAAAATGCATATCAAAACGTTACTAAGCTTTAACAAAGTGAAATGAACATCAAACCATATGGAAAATTTCACTTTAAATTCGATAATTTTCACAATATTTAAACTTACCCTAAAGAGCCCATAATGGTTTTATCCGATGAATAAATTCTGTCATCCGGTTGTGCAAAACTTTGATCCGGTGAAAACATTCTGGTATTTTCTTCAACATAATTCTGATTTTTATTATAGGCTTCACCGGTAAAATCGACATTTGTTAAAATCAATAATAAAATGAAACCAAATAATAAAGGCAAAACAATATATTTACACCAACTAAAAGGAAAAATAAACCGAAAATCGTTATATAAGTAAGACGATACATTTTCTTCTTTATATAGAACAACCTACCGAAACTTCTTAGGTTGATATAATCTTTCAGTAGTTTTGGTCTTTTTTTCATCTTTATATAAATCAAATGATTTTTTATTTAACATTTATAACAAAAATTTTTCTTATTTTTTTCAATAAATTAAAATCCAATTTGCTGCCGAATCTGTTGTCTTACAACTTTTGCTATGAACTGATTAGATTTTTGTCCAGCCAATCTCTATTATTTTATCGAATTTGCGTTTAATAAATTCTCAATTATAATTTACAACTTATTCTAATTGATAAATTAGATTTAAGCTTATCAATGTCAAAGTTATCGGTTCAATAACAAAAATAAAACGAATAGATTCGCTTGGAAGTTGACGTATGAATCATGTACTAATGAATAAATTAAGTGGAAAGATCTATTTATTTTGTTTTGATGTTATGATTTTCCAACATTTGCACTTGTAAGAGTTTTTGAGATAAGACAAGGATTATAAAACGTTAAAAGCATTCATTGGAGTTAATAGTGTTTTGTTTTGGCCATGCGCTTAATCATAATCGTTGAAAAGGTTGAGTGAGAAGTTATGACCAATTAAGTAAATATAGATGTATTCGACGGTTTTTTAGTTATATTGATTCCATATTATAGTCAAATGATTCTATTCTAGTCAAATCTGATCTACTTTATTCGAATAGACTTCATTCTAAGCGAGCAGACTCCATTCAAGTCGAAAAGACTCTATTCCAAAAAAGACTCTGTTCCAAACAAGATTATTAAGTATAATCAAATAGACTTCATATTTAACCAGTTGGCGATATTTGTTTTCACACTAGTTGCCATAAACTACCTCGGCGCACACTAATTACATATTTGACTTTATTCTGGTCATATCGATTCTTTCGAGTCAAGTGATTCTCTTTTATTCAAATATGATCTACTCTGATCTAATAGACTTAATTCTAATGGAAACAACTTCATTGTAATCGGGCAGACTTCATTCTTATCAAATATACTCCATTCTAGTCGAAAAGACTCTGTTCCGATCAAGATTATTCCATTATAATCAAATCGATTCTATACTCTTCCAGTTGGCGAAAATTATTCCCACAGTTCGCTACATACTATCTCACCGCTCTCTCTTTCTCCTGTAATAAACAAATACAGTTACCATTTTCTTCTATACTCGCTTCAGCAGCGATTACAGTGTCAATAATATATTCTGTGAAAGGCAGCACCAGCGGGTTTCTCATAGTCTTCATGTATTGAAACTGAAACATCTCCCTTTAATCAACTGATTTGGGATCTACTCCAGACTTTTACTAGTTCAGATTCAGATCCGTTGCAACAGTTATACACTTCGCCACACACTATATATCGTCACGCTCTCTCTCCTTCTCTATAATAAACAATTACGTGATTCCGATCAAGATTATACTATAATAATCTGATCGACTTTTTAATCTTTTAGTTGGCGATGTTCCACTTAATTTGCTTATATTGTCATTGAGTTTATTTTCACACTTATTCATCATACACTATCTAGCCGCGCACTCTCTCTGTACTAAACAATTACAGTTAAATATTTGTTCCTCGGTTTTATCGCGTTTTGGGAATTCCGTAACACATTCGCTTCAGCAGCGATTACAGTGTCAATGATATGTTCTGTGAGAGACAGGACCAGCGTATTTTTAATACTCTGCTTGTAGTTAAAGTAAAACATCTCAATTAAATCAAATGAATCTAGATTTGCACCACAGTTCTTCTCCTGAAAATATAAGTTTTCCTTGTTGCTATATCCAATGGTTTGGTGCCATCGCATACAGCAATAGTGTACTTCTAACTGAATATGCATGCAAATCAGCCATCTATCATAAGGTAGTTTCCAAAATAAATCAGATTTTCTCCAATGACTTTAATCAACGATAGAAAGTTGGTGTTTAAAAGTTTATATCAGGATGGTACTTCTTCATCGAGTTATAGAATATTAAGCAGTTAAATTGGGTTTGTCAAATCCGAGGTTGTTTTCTTGGTTGCAGAAACTGAAGCAGCTTCTAAAGATCCGAAGATACTTTATTTTTAATTGCCTTATGGATTAATGGTTTTTTGTCTTCATGAAGCCTCCGTAGATACTTGCACACCAAGAGCCTGTATATTGGCCTTCAGTACATATTCAAGTACATGCTTAAGTGCCGTGTACATTCTCCTTGAACTGACATCCGGCTTAGAGATTACGAGTCCTATACTTTATTCTTATCAGTTGCACAACCTTAATATTTTCATAACCTAGAATAAATAGGATGTAATTTCTGCCGATCTAGAGTTCACATCGTCAGTGAGGAATGCTCAAAATTCGAACTAACAAATCTTAAGAATGAACGATCAATCCATACCTACCATAAAGACACTGATGCTGGATGGTACAGTAAAAATATAGAAATTAGTAAGATTATTGATTATCTGAAAGCATTCAAGGATAAAAGCGTGGACACAAATTCTTACCAACAAATCTTGAATGCACGATCAATCCCCACTTTATATAAAGAAACTGACTTACGGCAAGGTTAAAGAATCAAAGAAGTGCTTATATGATTCATATAAGCATTATATAAATACTATATACCCTATTTGCAAGAACACTAACCAAGAAGACTTTTTACGTTCGATGATGTCCCGTGGCTTCTTTTTTGGTTTTATGCACTTTTGTCCATCCAACTTATTTGGTTAGACGTAAAATAACCTAACTTCATATTTCATAAAAACTTTTAATATTTTGAAAGCTCTGGAAGTAACCTAAACTGATGTTTCAATCTCTAAAAGAATTGCGAAACCAACTTAACTGCTTTTCACGAAATGTAAAAACTTTATATTTCTACAAATTGATGAAAGACATAGATCAATGAAATATAATGTTGCTTCTACTAATTGTTTTAAACTAACAATATAATAATAATTAAACACATAACTTTGCCATCACACACATTAAAGTTTTATAGAAAGAAAATTATATTTTTTATTACACAATTTATATATATTAATAATTTCACATACAAAAAAAAAAACAACAAACATCTCATATATTAAACTTGACTATCCAATGTATAAATCGTACCCACTTGGGCATATTCTGGTTTATCTAACGATTCACTTAAAGCCAAAGAGAGTGGTGGTTGATCGGCTGGCACATCGGGCAGGGCATCGTTAGACATGCGTTTAGCACGATAAGGTATTTCGGCATATTTAACCAGATTAGCTGTGCTAGAGACTGTTTGTAGGGGAGTCAGATAACAACTTTCTGTGTCTTGGTTATCTACTACATCTGGTAGAGTTGTTTCCTGTGTTGCATTAGTAGTGATATATATTGAGGGGTTGTTGTTATTATTATTTAATTTACTATATGCTGGTATGACTTCATATAAATTGGTATTCATATAACTCTGATAGCTGGCCACACTCTCGTTGGATTTGCGTCGTATTTGGGAACAGGAAAAGGGTCTGAAAAGAAACGATTTACAAATTTATTTTAATGCTAGAAAGTATAAATGTTGTTTGCGAGTAACTTACCCACGTCTAGCCAACTTTTCCTCTTTCTCTTTAATCGTTTGAACCGAGTTCTCTTTCGGCAGTACCACTATCTCATCACTATTTGGATGAAGAGTGGTGACTCTCTTGCTGCCTTTAAGTAAAATAGGTTTGCGTTTTAACAGCAAATAGATCATTAAAATACCAGCAAACGAAAACATTATAATGCCAAATATAACCAAAGACAAACCGGTAATTCTCATGTCGCGAGTTAGCCAAGCACTATATTGTACTGCCACATTACCACCCACATGTATGGACTTGCAACTAAAGGGAGAAGTGGTAACTTGATTCTTTTTCACTATACAAAAGGTATAAGCAGTATTCGGTACCAGATCATCGACTGTGGTAACAAATGAAATGGAATTAAAGCAACCTAAACCGTATTCATTATAATTTATTTCCATTTTGTAGAACTGGGTGGTGACCTTGCTAAACCATATTAGACCAAAAGAATCATCTAGAACGGAGGGTGAGACAACTTCAACATCTACTCGTAAATTATCCTGAGGTGTAACATCAAATATAATTAAGGGCCAACGCATGGGTTTTGCAATCTTTTGACTAATATTGGTGGTGCCGGTTAAACAATCCAACTTCACCAAATCGGCTTTTATTACAAAACTAGGCTTCTCTATATAATGAGGGGAAGTGCTGGATACCGCTTCTGTTGTTTCCTTATAGAAAGGGCCTTCATTGATCTCTATAGTGGGCATCATATTAGCATCATTAATAGAGCCAGATGTAGATGTCTCCCCAATGGGTTCAGTTGGTGCAAAGTGTTCCAAAGAACTTACACCACATATTTCATCATCGAACACCGACCAATCTTTATACCACTCTGGTTCCGAGCACAATAAAGTGGTTCTATAGTAGATAAAAATAGCTTTAAACTCCATTTGTAAGTCACACGAACAAGCCCATTCATTGTCGTTGGCATAGATCTTTAAATCTCTGGGCAATTCTCTCCAACCAAATATGCTACGACTAATAGTTTTCAATTTATTATATGACAAATCCAAATATTCCAAAGTCGAAGTGAAATCCGAAAATATATATGAAGGTAAATACTCTAAATTCGAATGGGATAAATCTAAATGTTCCAACATGGAGACTTTACTGAATTCCGAATAGCCCATGTTATCGCTGAAATTGTTAAAACTAAAGTCCGCATACAATAAATTATTTAGTATATAATCACCACCGGTGAGATTGCGCACACTCTTCAAACCCGCTTGCAATGTCAGATATTTAATTTGATACTTTACATAACAGAGAAAATTTGAATAGACGGTTTCTAAAGGTGTTTCTCTCTGTATAATAGATAAGGCGTTAAAGTCAGACGATATACCCTCAAAGAAATCCATTTTTAATTCTTTAAGATGTAGATTTTCAAAGAAAATCTCTTTGAATTTTCCTCTAGCAAAGGCACCAGCTTCAATATCTGTTATATTTGCTGAAGCGATATATAACGTCTTGACTTTGTCACTGTAATTGCCGAGGAAACCAAAAGATAGAATGTTATCGGGAAATTCATAGTTATAAAGTCGCAGTTCATCGATGGTGGAACATAAATAATTCTGAAAATATTATGATAGACTGAGATCGTTAATATATTATTATTCTAGCTTACATTTTTTTCCGAGGTGTAAAGAATATCCTTATCGATATCGGTTGATTTACCATTGAAGCAAACAAATTTACACGCCATCTGCACACAATTTGGGGGAATACCAGCGATAGTAATATTAATGTAGGGGCTGGAAGGAAGAATATTGAAGGTTTTAATTAATTACAGTAGATCCCTAACATTATGATACCTAGGACCATTTGAAAACATTTTTTGGAAATATAACAAAAACAAGTATGAATGTATAGTAGGGCGTAGCCGACCATATGATACCCTACACCAGTCAGTATGTATGTTAAAAATAAGGGATTATTTAAAAATTAAAGCATTTGGTTTATTTTTTAAACTTTATTTCGGAATATTTTTACTTTTTTTTTTTGGCAAAAAAAAAAGAGATCTTTTTAAGAGGGCTTAAAGGGGAGTAGGGCAAAATATGGCCCTATCCTCAAAAATGTTGGTAGGGGGAGTTAAGTCTTCTTCAATATTATTTATGTAGAATTTAAAAGTGTTATTAGTGTTTGTAAGTAAATTTTGACCTTTAAGACATTTTCTGAAGGGGAGTTTGTATGGGGGATAGGGTCAAATGAAGCCCGATCATTACAAAAATCGGTAGTGTCATTTAAAGTTCTATAAAACTAAGTTTTCTCGACTTTTGTTACCATAATGGATCATTTAAATTAATTATAAGCCAAAAGGCCATATTTGGGGGGTACGGTTGTATGGGGGCTAGTCGAAATAATGGACCGATTTTAACCATTTTCAATAGGCCAAAAAAAGCGTGTGTGCCAAATTTCATTCAATTATCTTGAAAATTGCGGCCTGTACCTTGCGCACAAAGTTTATATGGACAGCCAGCCAGACGGACGGACATAGCTTAATCGACTCAGAAAATGATTCTTAGCCGATTGGTATACTTTAAGGTGGGTATAGGACGAATATTTTTGTATGTTACAAACATCAGCACAAACCCAATATACCCTTCCCACTAAAGTGGTGTAGGGTATAAATATAAACCATTCGTGGCGGCGGCTTAGTTCCATTTCATATCTAGTTCAGTTCTAGTTCAGTTCTAGTTCAGTTCTAGTTCAGTTCTAGTTCAGTTCTAGTTCAGTTCTAGTTCAGTTCTAGTTCAGTTCTAGTTCAGTTCTAGTTCAGTTCTAGTTCAGTTCTAGTTCAGTTCTAGTTCAGTTCTAGTTCAGTTCTAGTTCAGTTCTAGTTCAGTTCTAGTTCAGTTCTAGTTCAGTTCTAGTTCAGTTCTAGTTCAGTTCTAGTTCAGTTCTAGTTCAGTTCTAGTTCAGTTCTAGTTCAGTTCTAGTTCAGTTCTAATTAAGTTTAGATTATGAACATGAGTAGTTCTTAATGGTGTATTTAATGATCTCAATTTTTATTTAATGATTTTTAGCTTTGTCAGTAAATTATACTACTGCAATTAATAATAAATATACTACTTCTTGCCAGAATTTCACTTAATAGCAACCGAATCCTATAACTTGATATAGGGACAACTTATACATATGACCAGGAGGGTAATACCCATAAAGCTGATGTATGCTTTGTGGACTTACTAATAAATATTATCATAATATCTTTCAATATGCTTTTTATCACTGGAAACTATTTTCTTATCTATAGTTCAAGGTTTCTTTTTTCGCTATACTACAATTTGCAATATCATAATATAAACTATAAACTCAATCGCTATTACAGGTGTATTCTCTTCAGATATACAACTAACTATGTGAATATAAAACTATCATCATTAAAATGTTAACCGTGTATTAAGTAATAAATCAAAATGAATACAAAACGTTTAATATTAGTAAATATGTGAAATAGTACACTTTTTTCACATAAATACGATTTTATCTATATTTAATTTATGTTTTTTTTTTTTTCCTTTTTTTTTTTGTGTTGCTAAAACGTACATATGTACATATCAATACCCTACATACGAGTATATTAAATTTTGTTAGGAAAAGTATTTGTACTCTTAAGACTAAACTGATGAATGAACTTTGCGTTATTAATTAGTCTAGGAACTAGCAGATTGACTTGTTTTTTGACTAGAATAATTAGTAGTTATAGATTGGTTTATTGACTACATAATAGATAAGTCAAGGGTTCAGGAATTAGACCATTTTCAAGTTTATATAATACGAACTATTATATGAACTAGGTCCACCGAGTATTGACTAAAGCATAGCCAACATATAATAGTAGTAATAGCGCAATATTTGTTTCCCTATAACTAAAATAAAACGTATATTTCTGTGCTGTTTAACTTAAACCCATAAAATAAATTGCGAATATTAATAATCGATAAAAGATACAAACTGATTACTGTTTTATTATGTTTCATCAGACTTTAGTAACAAACCTGCAAAAAACTACATTGCCATGACATTAAAATCATGTTGCACTAACGAAAATCATGCAAAACTTACGTGACTTCCAAAAGAGTATCCGTTAGTTTGATGACATTTTTTAAAAGTTTTAAACCAGTGGCCGGAGTTAAAATCTCCACGCCCGTTAATCCACCAACATTTAGAGAAATATTAAAGAATATGTAATAAATTAAATGTTTAAAAAGCATTTTAAATTTGTATTTTTCCTTTAAGCTTTTAAGGTATTTTTATTAAATGTCTTAGATTTGTATTGATTTCTTTAAACTTAAAATCCATTTGCAAATATTTAAATAATTTCTCATAAATTTTCCTTTAGAATCCGTTTTCAAACTTTCCCGTTTACTTTTCTGTAATTTAGCACAACTTTACTCTTGCCTTATTTAAAACAGACTGAACTTATTGTGTACTCATTGGTAAAATAGGATTTTAGTATTTAGTAAAAATGTCTCATTATTATTAGAATTATTATCAGTCGTTTAGGATTTTATCTATTGTCTTTATTTAATAACAGATATTTATTTAGTTCATTTGGCGATTAGGGAGCCTGTTTTATCGTCGCAAAAAAAGACCTAAAACCAATGAAAGTGAAAACTTATAATAGACTAATATTTAGTATTTATTTGTGGATGAGAACATTTCCATTTGTTGTAGTTTTTTTCTTGTCTATTTTGGAGTATATTATTTTTGTGTTGTTTGCAAAAATTTGCATTGTAATAGAAAGTTGATTAAACAAGTAGTTAAATTTTAGATTAAGTGAATCTGTTTGGGGCAGTTTGTTTGTTAGGAGAAGGTTACCTCATTGCTAAAACTGCAAAATAAGTATGGTAAGTTCGCTTTAATTTAAAATACATTTTGTTGGCAACAATCATAAACATATCTTGTATTGTTTTTTCCCAAATTTTTTCTTTAATGTCTTAACATCATTTTACGTCTAATGGACTTGAATTTGGTTAAAATATTGAATAAAAATTAAATTCAATTGGAATTATGTTTTTTCACATAAATATTTAAGTAAATGTTAAAATTACTCTTCAAACTTGAGTGCATCGGGGTGACGTTTTAATATAAAAATAATAAATATCAAGCATACGCAGTGGTGCGCATTTTTCTTGTTTAACTTAGTTGGGTGTCAGTGCTGATGTTTGTATCACATTGAAATATTGAATATATGCCCACATAAATGTATACCGATCAGCTAACAATAATTTTCTGAATAGACTAAAACAATCTACAAGACTTGTTGAAACAACAGATCGCAGTTTTAAGGATAAAATAATAAAATTTACATAAAGGCCCGATAAAATCGAACAAGGCATAAACTTTTTAGACTAGTCTATAAATTAGACTATAGACTAGACATAGACCAGATTATGGACTACACTATAGCCTAGATTATAGACCAGACTATAGACTAGAACATAGACTAGACTATAGAATAGACTATAAACTAGACTAAAGACTATAGAATAGACTATGAACAAGACTATAGTCTAGTCTATAGAGTAGACTATAGACTAGACTATAGACTAGACTATTGAGTAGACTATAGACTAGACTATAGACTAGGCTATTGACTAGACTATAGACTGGACTATAGACTAGACTGTAGACTAGACTATAGACTAGACTATAGACTAGACTATAGACTAGACTATAGACTAGACTATAGACTAGACTATAGACTAGACTTTAGACTAGACTATAGACTAGACTATAGACTAGACTATAGACTAGACTATAGACTAAACTATAGACTAAACTATAGACTAGACTATAGACTAGACTATAGACTAGACTATAGACTAGACTATAGACTAGACTAAGACTCGACTATAGGCTATACTATATACCAGACTGTAGGCTTGATTAAAAAACATACTGTAGACTAGACTATAGATTTGACTATAAACTAGATTATAGACTAAATTTTAAACTATAGAGTAGACTGTAGACAACACTATAGACCAGGCTATAGTCTAGGCTGTAAATTAGCCTAAAAACTAGATAATAGATTCTACCATTGATAGGAATATAGTTTGAAGAACATATACTTAACAAAAATCGATCAAGTGAATAAAACACATTACTATCTAAATGTTTGCTTTTTACTTCTTGATTTATTTTATATTCTCTTTTTGTTCAGTTTTTTTTTATAATTTTGGACTTTAAGTTTTATTTGTTCACATAAAATTTAATACTAAATACCAGCCAGTCCAGTACATCTAAGGCTTAAATGTTAAGTACTTAATTATCTAATAAATACAATAGTGGCTTAGTCTTATATAAACTTAAAATAAAACAAAACTTTACAATTAAATTAATAGTAAATCTTAATTTAAATTAACTGATTAGAAGAGTGGCACAATATAATTTCCAATGTCATATTGTTCAGTGACTTTAAAATTCACCAAAAAATTTTCACAATGATCATTTGTTTGGTGGCATAAAGTCAATTATTTCAATAGAATTTTTCTTTTAAAAATATTATAATCTCTACTTTTTTGTTGTGTTTGAACGTCCATGAACATTATGATATTGGAGCATGCCGCCGATAAAAAGTGAAATTATAAATTGAAAATTTAAAACTAAATTGTTTACAAAAAATTCGAACAAATTTTTAAATATTACTGCTTTTTGTGTATATAATGGATTTTTTTGGCATTATTGATCTTGTATTAAGAGACTATCCCTTTAAATGCTAACGAACAAGTGTTTTCTAATTTTATATTGAAAACAACAAGAAAATTCGAATAATGTTTAATGTTTTTAATAGAGTGAAAGAAAATGTTCATTTATATTTAGAGGAATTGTTGAAAATTATTCATATTAAAAACAATGAATTTATACTAATCTGCATTGAAATCCTATTTGATTGCTGCACAAGGTGAAAATATTGAATAATCTTATAAGTTCTAGTATAAAATAAAGAGTAAAATATTTTGTGTTATTTTTAGTTTATTCTGTCAGGATCAAAAGATATATGAAAAATATTTTTTTATATATTTTTTTAAAAAATAAAACAAAAATTTTAATATATTTTAAAGGATAAGAATTTTCAAAAACATTTTTGACAGATTTTCATCCTTATAGTATAAAATAAAAATAATAAAAAATATTTCCCAACTCTTTGATTAGTAAAAGTATTTTAAAATATGTTTTTTACCTTTTAAAACTTTGAAGTCCTTTTGAAAGGACACAGGATCACGATTTTTCCCTTAAATTTATAGCATCAGACATATATCATCCGGTTCTTGTCTAACGAATACTTTCTCTTTTTGGTCGGACAGTGTTATATATATACTCCAGGAAAATTAGGCAAAAAAACTGAGCAATCTGGAGAATTTCTGCTGGCAAAATGAAAATTGAATATTTAGCAGGAAATTTAAAGTCACCGAAAATATCTTGTGCTCGAAACAAGATATTGGAGTTCAAAGGTTACAAACATTAGTTTTTGTCAAATAACGCAGAGTAATATTTCCACCAAATTTTATTAAAATCTGACAATATCTTTAAATACTTTAAGGTTTTCATTGGAAAGAAATTAAAGTCGAATTACTATATGAGAGCTAGTTGTAGTCGAAGTCTGATTTTAAAGCAATTCGGTGGAAATATATTTCTGATTTTGTAGATTATGTCCACAAATTTCTTTTAAAATAAGTAATACTTATAATTGTGAACTGTGAATCGAAAATTTCAGATGGACGGACATTAAACTATGGACCAGAGAGTGATGATGTGAAAAGTAATATGACTGAAATTCATTATGTACTTTTGCCTATATATAAGAAGGAAAAAATTCAATATTATCCTTATTGGAGTTAAAAATATTAAGATTTGAAAATTTCACTACAATGAACAAATAATGCACTATAACTCGAAAACAACTAATGTTAAGCAAAATATTCCGCGGCCAAAATATAGGAAATTCACTTCTCTATAGCAATTATAATAACATCAAAACGCGTACGACGGATAATAAGAGAGATATGAGCTAAAACCCGATTTTTGTAACCTTTGACCTCTAATATCCCGCTTAGCGCACACGGTGACTTTTAATGCCTTACAAAATTATGCTAAGGGCAAGGTCTTTTACTGTCTCTTCGACTACCTGACACCTGCACGATCCTTCAGGCAGAGATATATGCCGCAAGAAGAATCCGGGAACTAAATCTCGAAAATTCGACTATACATATATACTTGGACAGCCTTGCATCAATCAAGGCTCTTAACACCAACGTCATTAAGTCGGTGTGTCTTCTCAATTGCATTCAATCGTTAGCACAAAATGACACAACATCACATTCAGTTGATATGGGTTCCAGAACATGAGGGCATACGGAGAAATTAAATATCTGATGAATGAGCAACCCTGTCCCTGGGCTTAACCCTTGCGCAAAAGGATATTCACGCTCCCCTGACGACCCTATCAAAACTGATAGGGTCGTCAGAGGACGGAACTCAGGTTGTCATATATTACTACTTGTAGAATGAACCTGCTTGCTAGCGAGCAACCCATCTAACCTAACCTAAGGGGAAGCTATGTGCCAATTTTCATTTAGCTATCTAAACTTCCGCAGCAAAACCCTTATTTTCCCGGGCTAATAATTGATAATTCAGTTTATAAATTGTGCAGTGTAAAATATTTATGTTCGCTGTATTAATAAACGATTAATAAAGTTATTTCTGATATATTTAAGGAATCTCGTAATGACAAAAGTGCATAATGAACTTCTTAGTACAATCCTAATGACTTGAGGGAAACTTTTAATTATGTTTTCATGCTAAGTCTTACCTAACCTAAGTCTGACGTGGTCATCCATATGATACCCTATACCAGTGAGTATCTTAATTCCGGTACATATGCTCTAAAAGAGGGCAGTAAGGATAAATATGGGCCTATCCTTATAAATTTTGGTAGACATATGCATATATTAACGTTATTGATGCATAATTTCAACGTGTCGTTAGTCCTTAAAAGTGTATTTTAAAATTTAAGACATATTCAGAAGGATAGTTTGTATAAGAGCTAGAGACAAATGATGTCCAAATTATGAGCTCCGAAAGCAAAGGTTTCATCCTTGGGCAAATTTAATCAAATTTTAGATGAGAGTTTCGACCTATAGCTTTTCTTGGACACACAGACACTACTATAATGATATAGGGTGTAATAATAACTACAAACTATTTCAAGGATCTGAATAAATACGATTTATATTTCTAGTAATTAGCAATGATCGCCTTAGTTTACATAGTAATGAATTAACACAATGTTCTCTTTTAATAAGGTTTCATCCAGTAACAATGACAATTTTTTAATAATTTTACTGAGAACTACAAATGTAGATTATATCAACCAGTCGAACTTTTAAATATATTAACATTGAGCTCTGGACAAGAGGCCTCGCTTAGCTACACATATACATATTTCAATTATTTATTTAAAAGCCAATTGGACTGGACTAGCTTATGGCAATAGAAAACACAATATTGAGATACACTTATCAACAATTTAATTCATCTCTACTATTTGCGACATGCATTTAGAAATTATTAGTTTATTTAAAGTTTTTTTTCGAATAATATAAAGATGAAAAAATGTTTAATCTAAGAAAACTAAAACACAGAGAAAAAATGTTTCCCCATCAAGTCATCGTTAATTTAGTGCTGATAATGTGGGTTTAACTAACAACAACAATTCTAATGTAAGTGATTAAAACTTGTATCTGATTTTAATCTATGAATGACTATTCGATAGCTCAAGGAAATATTAACATTTTTAAATGTCTGTGATGTCCTATTTGTTTATATTCCTAAAAGCCCTAAAATGAATCCCTCCTTATTTTAGTCCTATATTTAGAAACACGATAAGGAAACAGAGTTATTTTTGATTTGATTTTAATGTTAAATGAATCATTTTTTTTATATCTAGCAATTAGTTTTTAATTGTATTCAAATCATCTGAATTTAATTTCAATTTGCTTTTTATCAATAAATTGGACTCAATTAAATTTGATTTGACACAAAGCAATTCGTTTCGGCTAGATTAGAGTCTAATCTAGTAGTTAGACTCCAATCTAGTAGCTAGGCTCTTATCTAGCAGATTATACTCTAATATAGTCTAATATAGTTAAATAGACTCTGATCTAGCAGATTAGACTATAATCTAATAGATTAGACTCCAATCTAGTACATTAGACTCTAATCTAGTAGACTAGACCCTAACCTAGTAGATTACACTATAATCTAGTATAATATAGTCAAATAGACTCTGAACTAGCAGATTAGACTCTAATCTAGTAGATTAGACTCCAATCTAGTATATAAGACTTTAATGTAGTAGATTAGGCTCTAATGTAGTCGATTAAACTCTAATCTAGTAGATTAGATTATGATCTAGAAGATTAGACTCTGATCTAGTAGACTGGACTCTGATCCAGTAGATTAGAATCTAATCTAGTCGATTAGACTCTAATCTAGTCGGTTAGACTCTAATTTAGTCGATTTAACTCTAATCTAATAGATTATACTCCGATCTAGTAGATTACTCTGATCTAGTCGAATTGACTCTAATGTAGATTAAACACTAATCTAGTCGATTAGGCTATAATCTATTAGATTAGTCTCTAATCTAGTAGATTAGACTCTAATCTAGTAAACTAGACTAGATTAGAGTCTAATCGATTACTCTCTAATCTAGTAAATTAAACTGTAGTCAAGTAGATTAGACTCTTATTTAGTCGATTAGGCTCTAATCTAGTCGATTTTACTCTAATCTAGTCGACTAGACTTTAGTCTAGTTGATTAGACTCCAATCTAGTCGATTAGACTCTAATCTAGTCGATAAAACCCTTGTAGATTAGACTATAAACTAGTAGATTAAACTCTAATCCAGTAGATTAGACTATAACCTAGTAGACTAGACTTTAATCCAGTAAATTAGACTCTAAGCTAGTCGATTAGACTCCAATTTATTCGATTAGATTCTAATCTAGTCGATTATACTTTAATCTAGTCGAATAGACTTTAACCTAGATAATTACACTCTAATCTAGTCCAGTCTAATCTAGTAGGTAAAACCCTTGTAGATTAGACATTAAACTAGTAGATTAGACTCTAATCTAGTACATAAGACTCTAATGTAGTATATTAGACTCTAATGTAGGAGATTAGACACTAATATAGTCGATTAAACTCTAATTTAGTAGATTAGATTCTGATCTAGAAGATTAAACTCTGATCAAGTAGACTAGACTCTGATCTAGTAGATTAGACTCTATTCTGGTAGATTAGACTCTAATCTGGCAGATTAGACTCGAACCTAGTAGATAACACTATAATCTAGTCTAATATAGCCAAAAAGACTCAAATCTAGTAGATTAGGTTCTGATCTAGAAGATTAGACTTTGATCTAGTAAACTAGACTCTGATCCAGTAGATTAGACTCTAATCTAGTCAATTACACTCTACTGTAGTAGATTAGATTCCGATCTAGTAGATTACTCTAAACTAGTAGATTACACTCTGATCTAGTCGATTTGACTCTAATGTAGCAGATTATGCTTTACTCTAGTATATTTGACTCTAATCTAGTCGTTTTAATCTAGTTTAGTAGATTAAACACTAATCTAGTTCGATTAGACTATAATCTAGAAGACTAGACTCTAATCTAGTCCAGTAGACTCTAATCTAGTCAATTAGACCCTAGTAGATTGGACTCTAATCTAGTACATTAGTCTCTAATCTATTATATTAGTCTCTAATCTAGTAGATTAGACTAGATTAGAGTCTAATCTAGATTAGACTAGTTTAGAGTCTAATCGATTATACTCTACTCTAGTAGATTAGACTCTAGTCAAGTAGATTAGACTCTAGTCAAGTAGACTAGACTCTAGTCAAGTAGACTAGACTCTAGTCTAGTAAATTAGACTCTAATCTAGTCGATTAGACTCTAATTTATTCGATTAGATTATAATATAGTCGATTAGACTTTAATCTAGTCGATTTAAATCTCATCTAGTAAATTAAGCTATAATCTAATCAAGTAGTATATAAACTAGTCAACTAGACTCTAGTCTAGTTGCTTGGCTCTATTAGATGATAATGTAATCGATTAGACTTTAATATAGTTTACTAGAGTCTAATCAACTAGACTCTAATCTGATATATTGACTCGAATTTAGTCGAAAAGACTCTAATTGATAAGATTTCTATATCTAATCTATTTGCTTAAATTCTAGTCCAATCTATTAGACTCTAATCCAGTCTAAAATGCTCCTGTCCAATCTATTAGACTCTAATTTAGTCTAAAAGGCTCCTGTCTAGTCGATTAGACTGTAATCTACTCAATTGGTCATCATTTTCTAAACTATTCAATTTAAATCTAATCGCTTTTCTTCATCTTAATAATTTTTTCTTCTATTCAATTCGTTTTAAGTCTTTCTAGCATATTGTGCAATAATAAAAGGTTTAATTTGTTATAAATTAAAATATTTTTTGTTCTTTAATGTTTAATAATATTTTTTTTTTTTTACAAAATAATTGTTTTAATACAAGTCAAATACACACAGTAATCAATAATATTCGAGTTTTGTTCTGTTTTTGTTTTCTCTTAAGATTTTATAAGTAGATAGTATTTTTTTTTTTTAGTAAAATTATACATAAAGCTTTTTTTAATTAAAAAAAAATATATATCTAAATTAGAAACAATGCTAAAGAGTAATTATTATGGGGGGAAGGGGTTTGTTTTTTGTTTAGTATAGTGAATTCTTATATTAAAAGAAAGTCTTATAGATTTTAAATTTGTATCACTTAATTTGTAGATAAAATGGCTTTTACAAAGGGGATGAAAAAGTGATTTTAGAAATTTAAGAATTTTCCTGTTTGAAGGAATTTTTTCGTTGATCGTTTACTACATTCCCCAGAGTAAAAACTATTGATTTTTTTAGGAATTGCTGTGTGCAAAATCTTAATCTGACTTCAAAATTTCGCCATCACTTCAGATATCCGCTATGGCTTAGCATAAATTTCGAAAATCAAATTACAAATTGTTTTTTTAAACTTAAGAAGAAAATATCTCGAAAACCTTATATGATGAACAAATTTCGAGGTCAGATTTGAAAAGTAAAGTCTAGTTCAGGAGGCACACTGCCAATAGCTACGAGCATTTAGAAAAACAAAAGTGTATTTAGTGCATAGGGTTTGGGCACCCTTGGCCTAGTCTCTGGGTTAAAATTCGGGTTTTGGAGCTTTGCTTGATTCTCATTAATACAAACAAAACCATCTGATTGGCAAGTATTGGTTGGTACAAACAAAATTTTTTCTCTAAACAAACAGTTATCGCTGTTAAAAGTTTTAAAAGTTTTTCCTTAAACACTTTCGATTTGTTGGCCAGTAGTCCGTAATCTTGGCCCGAAAAAAATGAAAAGATTTGTTAAAAGGATATAGTACTTTCCGGCCCCTTTGTAAAACCGTTTTTTCATTTAATTGAGTTTCTCTATATGATTCTTTAGACTTCATTTTTATAATTGGGCAATTCACAATCGGTGTTGTAGGGTTGTATCGCAGTATGTCGTATTTTTATTATTAATTTGTTTTAGTTTCAAAAATTTTTCTTTATTAAATGTTTATGACATACAACGCTACAAAGATACGACATCGATTGTGAATTGAACAAATATTTTCTTAAAACTAATATTACATTTAATTTTTTTTTTTAAGATTTTTACAATTACATGAGTTGAGGGAGTGGTTTTTTGTTTTCTTCTATACAAAAGTTAGAGCTTAATTTAATAATTAATAATAAGATATATTGAGTTATAATCATTTATTTAATATAAAATAAATACACTTATATTTAGACTTAATACTTAAAATAATGGAATTATTTTTCTGGATTTATATATAGTTTTTCTTTTTTTTAAATAAAATATTTTCTTTTCATTTTAGTTTAAATCTTAAATTTAATGAAATTTAACATTATAATTTGTTTGTTTTTCAATTATTGTTAAAATTCTTACAATTTTTATTTTATTAGTATATTTTAAGAAAATAATAATTGATTTAAATAAATTAAGTTTTTTGTTGTTAATTATTTTGTTTTTCTGTTTTTTAACTAATCTTAAGTTTTATAAGCTAATTTTAAAATTTAAGCTTTTTAGTTTAAATGAATTGTTTTTTTTTTTGTTAAATGTTAATTTTAATTTAAAATTACATTTTAATTTAATACGAGAATACGAAAAGAAAAAGACATCATTTACAGGATATTTCATTAAAGTTGTGAAATCAAAAACCTAATTCTACAACACAATTTGTCTGCTGTAAATGCCCGATGTAAGGGTATTGAAAATTATTTACAGGTATGCTCCTCTATAATCTTAACACAGACATCACATTTAACCTGGCAACACCAATGGAACTTGCAATTGCAACGTTCTCGCACCACAATATTTTTGGTATTATAACCTCGGCCACAGCAGAGTATGCCACAGCCATCTAAACCATTCGAGGTTTTATTACACACACGGCCATGAGTACCTTAAGAAAGATTAAGAAAATTTGTTTTAATTAAAAAAGTTTATTCCAAAGATAAAAATTATCAATTTAATTCATTACCTGGCCATTGCAGTTGTTTATTATTTCGACACCAGTCGGGACTTTCATCCAAATACACTAAATCATGGGCTGTGGGTACTTTGAATTGTGGATCTTTTACTTGCAAACGTCCACGTTTATTCAACTTCACCTCTGTGGATTCTTCGTATTTTTCTCGTAAATAGTCACCTTTAATAAGAAATAAATGGAAAGATGTGTTTTTAGTAAAGCCATAAACCTTAGTCGATAATACTGTTTCCTCATGGTAATATAGTGCTGTTTAGCAGCGCCTAAAATTATTTAATGACTATGTAGAAAATAGTTTTGTTTAGCAAGAACTTGTGTAATTTTAACTGTTATGTTATTAACATTGCCATTGTAACCTATTAAGTGAACTTAGACTACATTTTAAGGGTTTAACCCTTTCACGCACTAAACTAAACCGCTGGACTTTTTTTTGATATGGACGTGTATTAAACATTTTTAATGAAAAATAGAAAAAGTGTTTTCGAACGATATCTCAGGATATTACCCTTTTTGCATGTAGTGACATCAAATTCTAAAAAATAACGTAATTTTCTTTGGAGATAACCATTTGCTGTAGCTGTGAACTCAAAATAACGCTCGAAATTGAGAAAAATTAGAGGATAAATCTTGGGACACCGGTGCCCTATAACGTGAAAGATTTTTCTGATATTTACTGTTTTTGACTAGTCTTTTTTATTTCTTTTTTTTTCTTTTCTTTTCTTTTCTTTTTCTATAACTAGACCATTGACTAGTCTATAGATTTGCAAATTAACTAATAATAACTTCACTGTGGGCAAGTCTTTGGAAAAATATATTGAGAAGTCTTTGACTTTTATAGGACTAGTCTACCTACCGGCCTACCGGCTATTATACTGAACAATATATTGAAAAGCCCATTGACCAGTGTTTTGTCAATTTATGATCTTACCTATTGTTCAGTCCATTGACTGATCTATAGATTTGTAAATTAACAGGCCTCCGGTAGGTTATTAACTACACTGTGGACTAGTCATTGGAATATAATATTGACAAGTCTTTGACTTTTACAGTACTAGTATAATGAATAGTCTATTCACTATCCTATGAACTAGCATTCTGGCCATTATGCGGACCCATTTACAGGTCTTTTGTCTATTCCATGACTGGTCTACTGTTTTATAGGCATATTTATGGAATTATCTAGCTAATTGACTAGTCTTTGTAAAGTAACTACTATATAGACTAGTCCCTCGTCCACACAAAAGATGTGTCTTTAAAACAGTCTAATAACAACACTATGAACAAATCTTTGGAATGGTATATTGAAAAGAAAAGAATAGTATCTGAAAAGACTTTTCAAGACTAATCTGTGAACTAGCCTACTGACCATTATACGGACCTTTCTATGCACTAACCCATTGTATACTGTTCAGTTCATTTATAAGCCTATAAAATTGTAAAGTAACTACAATATAGATTAGACTCTTGTCACCTCAATGGAATAGTCTCTAAAACTGTCTAATAGTTGCACTATAAACAAATTTTTGGAATAGCAGATTGAAAAGATAATAAATAATATATGAACTACCCTGTGGACTATACGGACTATGGATAGTCTATTGTCAATTCCATGACTGGTCTACTGTCTTATATACAAGCTTTTCGACAAGTTTACAAAATTATTTATAGTCTAACTTATTGTCCAGTTATTTTATAGAGTAGCCTCTTGTCCACTTAATAGATCAGTCTATAAAATAGTCCAATAACTAGACTATGTATGGACAAGTCTTTCGATTTGTATATTTTTTTTGTCTTGCATGTTTCTGACTAATTTATAGACTAATCCACAAACTACTCCATTCACTAGTTTGTGTATTTGTCAATTAATTACTCTATAGACGAGTTTCTTCTTCACTTAATGAATCTATTGATTACCCTTCGAACTGAAAAGTATATAGACCATTCAATGGACTAGCCCATTAGATAGGCTATAGTCTACTGTTTTGTAAACTAGCTTTTCGACAAGTTTATGGAATTATCTATTGAAGAGTCATTTGACTTCTTTAAAGACTAATATTTTGACAACTTTAACGAATAGCCCTTCGTCTAATGAATAGCCAATCGACTAGTCCAATATAAAGTTTTTTGACTTTCATGTGGACTTGTCTTTTGTACAATATCAAGTTGTTTTGTCTAGTCTATCGGCAAACCTATATACTTGTCTATGGTATAATATTACTATTCCATTAGCCATTCCCTGAACTGATACATAAACTAATCCCTGGAATATACTGGATACTATCAACTTGTCTATGATATGATATTGCTATTCCTTTGGCCAATCCCTTAATTGGTCCACAAACTAGTCCCTGGAATATTCAGAATGATATTTCATAAAATTATGATTAAACTAACCAGCTAGGTAATCAATTTACTACACTTTGAACTAATGTATTGAGTATTCTTTAGAATAGACTATTTACTATTCAAAAGACTTGAGTGTGGATAAATCTAAAGACAAGCATATGGAATTGTTTATGAACAAGAATTTGGTGTAATCTATGGACTAGCTCTTGTCTTATATGCGATGTAATTTTTTGTCAAGTTTTTTTAAGAAAGTTTTCGTGTGGACTAGTCTTTGAATAGTCTTTCGATTAGTCTATCGTTCACTCTTTCGATTGGTATATTAATAGATTTTGAGTGTAGTCTTTGGACTACATATTAGTTCAATATACGCAAAAGGCGTTTCTTAAAGCTCATTTGCTTCAGACCCTAGTTATGGACCCCAATAAAAGTCTAAACTTTGGCCCCCTCTCTACAATAAGTTGCACCCCTACTGCATAAATATTTGCATACACCAAAAAAGCAAAAAAATAAAATATAATCATAGCATACTTTTAAGCTTATACTATGACCAAAATAACTCTCATATATAGTACATACACATAGATATAAAACGTAAAATGAAAATAGAATTCAAACAAATAACAACAACACCACTACTTACCAATTTCTCTTATCGATGACAACTGTTGCCAACAGGTTATTAAACTGCATGAACCAGAAACACCATGACACTTGCATGTAATACGGGTTTTCTTAATCACAGCCTGGAAAATAGAAAAGAAACGAAAATGGAAAATGTTTTATTTTTTTTTTTTTTTGTTAATGGTGCAAACAAGAATTATGAAAATCTTAAATTTAAATATGTAAATAAATTTAAATTTAATATAGAATTTAATTTAATGCAATTTTTTTTTGCAAAAGAAATTATTCTAATTCAGCAAAAATTTTTATTTATTTCCTTATTTTATTTTGAGTTCATTTCATATTATAGTTTAGTTCATTTCATTTTTTTTTGTAATTTTCTGTAGCATACATATGGGTAACAAAATTTATGAGTATAGAAAGAGTCAAAGCAAAAAAAAAAAATTAAAAAGTTTCTGTGCATTATTGCACAATTTAATAGAGAGAGAAAAGGAGAAACGACAGTCATACAGACAGATAGTCAGAGACAAGTTTAAATTGTCTTTATGAAAGTAATCAAAATAGAGTATGTAATACTATTTTTTGTGTGTGTTTAGATATGTTTGTACAGTGTGTGATAAAATTTATCAGATAATTGGAAAAACTTTGAAAGAAGTTATGTAAAATTGAAGATTTAAAAAAAAACTAGGTTTAGTAAGATCGAAGAGACTAAAATACATATGTCCAATTCGCAATCGGTGTTGTACGGTTGTATCGTAGTATATCGTAATTAGTTTGCTATTGATTTGTTTTTGTTTCATAAAATTTTATTTGAATAATTTGTATTACATACAATGCTACAACGAAACGACATCGATTGCGAATTGCACAATATTATCAATTGAGAACAAATGTTACCAGTAGATCATTTGTTTTAGTGATGCCATAAACCATTCAACGTTTTTGAAAACAAAACATTTTTTTAAAATAAATGTGATCGTCTGTTTTAGTGACGCCATAAACCATTAAAAGTTTCTGAAAACATAAATTTGTTTTAGAATTTACTTAATACTATTATATGATCTTTCACTAACTATTATAAGCTTTAATTAGTAGATCTAATAAACCATCTAAAGTTGAAATAAAAAAATGATTGTAAATCGATTAGAGAATATATCAATTAGGAAGCAAATGAAAGCGACGCCACAAACCCACAGAAATAGCTAACAGCGAAATAATTAACCAATTCACAATCGATGTTGTATCGTTGCAGTGTTGTATGTCATAAACATTTTTCAAACAATAAGAAATCAATTATAAAAAATTACGACATATGACGAAACAATACCGATTGTGAATTCGACAAATGATTATGAAATTCGTGTTCTCTCAAATTTTGGAAATTGCATCTTAATTGGAAGACAATGTGGGAATATAAATTTAGGGGACTTTAAATCCAATTCGCTTTTTTTCTTTCTATACTTTATTTAGACACTGTACTCATATATTTATGCATATTTTCGCAGACAATGTTGTCTTCTTCTATGGTAAGTAGATGGTACAGAGTTTAGAAATATATGACCATTATGTATTACCAAAAATAAAAACATGAAATGAAGTTTATCATACTCAAACGAAGGATACCCTACGATCAGTATGCTAGCCCTTAGTGTGATATTGGCGAATATAAATATATATAAATATGGAATTTTTAAAAGTTTAGGTGAAGTTTTAAATTAGAAACCTATTTGTGACTGGTCTAGAAATTCCCCAAAGTAAAAGATATGCACAAACCATTTCCTTAATAAATCTGAGCCATCTTGGTTTAATTGCAATCGCGGTGCTACCATACTCTGTAGGGCATACAGACTGCATGCTGTATCAAAGTGAAAGAATATCGAAAATAAAAAAAAGTGTTGTCGAATTAATGTTTTGTATTAGAACCTATTCGAGTGCAAAGTAAGATATACCGTATATGAAACACGATCAAAGTTGATGAACTTCCCTCATTTTGGTTTTATTTCAATCTCGGTGTAAGCAGAAGCTTTAGGTGCTTAGACTGCTGAGGCTATAAACTGGTGGTGTCAAATGTATACTCGACTCTTTGTCAAAATGATTTGACCTTCATCCTGTGCCATCTATTTCGCTCTCTCGATTACGCGCTGTTGGCGAATCAAGAGAAACCATCCTGTCTACATGACTGGAAACGGAGGTGATGTTTCTCGAAAGTTAAGCAGAGATGCTACTGCAAAAAGTAAACTAATGATGTCAAATATATCCTCAACCTTTACATCTAATGATTTAAACTATATTTTATCTTGTTCCTTTTATATGGGTCTTCCGATTACGTTTCTAAGTGTTGCAATGGTAAGAGATCGAACAAAGTATTTGTTGTACATGGACCAGCATAACCATGTACCAAACTTGCTTGTTCGTTCCGTGATATTAAGGATCAAAAAAGTAACACTGTTAAAAAGGCCGTTCAAGAGGTGATCACGTTAAGCACTTCCTCTTATAATCCTCCCAGTATCTCTAAAATTTCGATTCGTCAATTAAGTTGCAGTCTGATCACAAAACCTATCTACTACCATGGGAATCATTGTCCACATGAGAAATGGTGGGAAAGAATGTTGGTTTAAAGAGTCAACAAGACGTTACAGAGAAGTGACAGCGTGGGCTTTAAAATTTTGGAAATGTATTAATATAAAGAGAGAATGTGTCTGGATTAAAAATCTCATTGATGAATTGAACGGTGATGATTATGTATTTCTGTCCTTGTATTAGTGATAAAGTTCCCTTCTTTGTGTGGAGATATTTCGGTGTTCTATACTCTGCCCATACCGCAGTGTTTTTCCGATTCAAAAGGGGCCATCCCAATGCATATAAGTTGTTGAGCAAGATTTGGTCTGAAATTTGCAGAACATACCACTGATATGAGATTATATAGATCGAGTACTAGATCAAATTGTTTGTGCATGGTTACAATTGATCGATGGTGAGTAATATCTAGCTCGCCCTGTGCTTGAAAAAGACCACCGTAACGTAAGGTTGTAAAGGCAAAAAGGTTATCTTTTATAGTTTGACAGATATTGTCATTTTTTAATATAAACATTTTTTACTTTGTTTATTTACTTTCTAGAGTTTTCCTATATATCGAATATCATATTTTCTCAAACGTTTGAAAATGTCTTGATACAAACTCTGTAAACATTTTAAGGTATGGCCGTTATGACATGTGAAAAGTGCCATTAAGTCCATGTTTTACAAATAGTCCATTTATCATAAAAAGGCTTAATATAGCGAAGCCGTTACTCAAAAAAAATACCGAAGTTTAAAAGCCCTTTGCCAGCTATCCAAAATACTTTTTTCAAAGATTCCAAAGATACAAAGTTCATGAAAAAGTATCATAATGTTACTTTTGAAAGTAGACGTTATGACGATGAATATAATGTCTATGAACATTTTAACAAGCCATCACTTGATATTACTTTTCTACTCTGAGGTTTGAACAGGTCTCGTGTTATAATGTCCACTGACATAATGTCGATACGGACATTATGGACATTATGACACGCCAAAAAGTAGTGTCATAATGTCCATATACATACGTAATGACAATTCTTAAAAGTGACATAATGTCTATGGATATTGTACCACTTAAAAACCAGAAATGTATTGGAAATTTTTTTTCAGAATTCAGGAAGGTGGTGTGTCATAATGTCCATGGACATAATGACAGTTTCTATTGTCCATGAGCAATGCGAAAGTCAATGGATTTCAAAGAGTCCATTTATCCAAAGAAGGCTTATGTTAGCGAAGCCGGTATTCGCAATTCCTCACAGTTTGAAATCCCTGCGCCCGACCGAAGACCTGCTATCCAGGACACTTTTTAAAAGGACCAAAATGCAACATACACCAAATTTGGGAGCAATTCTTTTCGGGATAAGTGTGTCTGTTTCCAATTTTTCCAATACATTTCTGTTTTCAAAGTGCCAATATGTCCATGACATTTTAAAAAAGTGACACAATGTCCATGCACTTTATGTCACTTTAAGTTGTGTCATATATTGTATGGACATTATGACACGCCACCAGTGATATAATATCGATGAAACACATCAAAAAGTGTTATAATGTCCATGGACGTAATGACAATTCTTAAAAGTGTCATAATGTCCATGGATATTGTAACGCTTTAAAAACAGAAACGCTTTGGAAAATTTGTTTAAAATTAAGGAGAGATGAAACTCCCTAAAAGTGTTGCTCTTAGATTAAGTTTAAACAAGTGTTATGAATAGCAGACCTCCGATCAGGTTTTAAATTCTGGTTTATTTCGAAAAAATTCATAGATTTTATGTCATTTTGCTTTTGAAATTGTCATAATGTCAATGACACTATGTCTCAATTAAGTAAGTGTGTGTCATAACATCCCTGGACATTATGTCACTGGACAGTCTGACACGCCACCTTTTGAACATAAATGTAGATAGATTTCTTCCTGATTTTAGAATGTAAACATATTTAAATGTATGTATAAAGACTGTAGGGTACAATTTCAATCAAATAAATATTTCTTTTCATGAAAAAAAAAGAAAAACTAAGAAAACACACAAAGTATTTAAGACCAATAAAAGAAATGCGTAGCTTTTCATAATTTCTTTTGTTTTTGGTAGTGTCGTCGTATTGTTTTTTTTTTTTTATTTTTTCTTATTACATACTTCTTCCACAAACAAATGTCAACGGAATATGAAATCCTTGGAAAATTTATGACATTTTCATAGTTAAGTTTTCCTTTTTTTTTGTCATATAAACATTATAAGACATGACATTGTTCTAAAGTTGTTGTATTACTTGTATGGTAACAGGGAGAAGAAAAAAAATCCCAAAAAAAATTGGTAATACAACTACATGTATATAACGAAATTATGCATTTATTTGAAGAAGAAAAAACCCTTCTTCTGCTTCAATGGTAAAACAAAAGAAAATGGAATATTTACAAAAAAACTAAACTTTCATATATAGAATTTCAAAATGTGAAACGAATTTTAAGAATTCTGTTTTTTGTTTTTTTTCTCTGCACAGATTTTTTTGGTTGCAGTAAAATTTTTTTTCACACAACTTTTGTAAAGACATTTAGAGTAGAATTTTGCAAGGAGTATGTAAAAAATTTAAAGAAAATTGCATATTTTAAGAAAAAAATTTTAAATTTTTTATTTTTATTTTTCATACACATACATAAATGAAGAATAAACATATTTGGAAATTTGCTAAAATACTTATATGTGTAAGTATTTGTTTACACCCCGTAAACAAGAGATTTAAACTTGTCTAAAATATCAAATGAAATTCTCAAAGCTTGCTCCAGTTTTTCTCAAATCTAAAGCTAGGTTTTATTAACATATTTCCTTGAAATTTTTAAGCTTTAGTTGATAATTTATTAAAGGTTTATAAAACACATTTTATATGAAAATTTCTTTCATAAAACTTTGTTAAATAGTTATCATTTAAGAATAACTTTGAATACAAATTGTTCTCAATTGAATCTCAAATGTTTGATGGGTAGTTATTGCTTCATATCATAGAAGTATATTTCCAAAAATGAATGTGACATTAAATAACAACTTAATGCCTTTTTTTGTGATAAAAATACGAAAACAAAACCAAAGAAAATTTTATTTTATATGCGAGAAAAAAAGGCAGAGTTTCAAAAGAGTAAAATGACAAAAACTAGGTCTAGAATTAAGGGAAAAAATTAAGCAAAAAAAACTGTTTTCTTAATCAAAAGGTAATTTTTTTACTGGTTAATTTTTACTACTTTCTTTAAAACTAGTAACTTCAGTCAAAATCCCAAGACAAGCACTTTTACAAAAAATACTTTTTTAATTTTCTTAATCAAAAAGTACTTTTTTTAAAAAAAATATTTAAATTTTACTACTTTTTATTACAAAGCTTTGTTGAAAACTAACAATTTCAGTCAAAATCCTAAGACAAGTACTTAAAAAAAATACTTTTTAAAAAAGTACTTTTTTTCCATTGTTCCGTTCCATTTGCAACATTTTGTTTTAAACTAGTAATTTTATTAAAGTCTTCTGATTACAAAGACTGCAGAAAAGTACCTTTTCATAAAATAAGTATATTTGCAAAAGTACTTTTTTTAAAATTTCTAGCATTCAACTCGAACAAAGTACTTTTTAAAATTTCCTGAAAACAACGGAAAACAATTAAAACTTGTTTCTAAACAATAAATGAATAAAGGAAGCAAATTTAACCGCATGTTTGTTAATCAAAAAGTACTTTTTTACTATTTTGTTTAAAACAGTAAAAATTTCGATAAAAAATGCAAACAAATAGTTAAAAAAAAAAACAATTTTTTTGGTAAGAAGTACTTTTTTCTCTTGGTCATGATTATTTCTACTATTTTGTTTTAAACTAGTAATCTTACCAAAGAGTTTTGAAAAAAGCGCAGAAAAGTACTTTTTCTTATAAGTATGATTTTTGCAAAAAGTACTTTTTAAAAAAAAAAGTTATTTTTTTACTACTTTTTTTAAACCAGTAATATTAGTAAATACTACAAAACAAAACAAAAGCATATAAGTACTTTTTCCAAAAAGTACAATTTTTTTCAAAAAGTAGTTTTTCCAAAATACTTTGTTTTAAACTAACAAAAAGTATTTTGTCTAAAAAGTACTTATTTACAGAAAGTTTAGTTTTTACAACTTTTCTTAAAAAGGGAGAATTTTTTCACAAAAAGTACTTTTTATTTTAAATATATAGTTTTTTTTTGTGGCGACGAGGGTCTTAAAATATATTAAAATTTGAAAAAGTACTTTTTCAAGAAGTATTTTTTTTCACAAAATTCTTACTTTTGTTTAGTAAAAGAACGCTGATAATCTTCAAAATAAGAAAAAAAGTATTTTTTATAAAAGTACGAAAATGGTACATAATAACGTTTTTTTTACGAGTTATTAAATAGAGAAACCCCCACATTCATAAATGTCTAATAAAGTTATAGATGGTTTATTGTAGAAATTTTGTAAATAATAAACCTAAAATAAGCGATTAATATCTTTAAGAATTTAAATAAGTATTTGTTATAAAAATAGAAAAAAATATCTTTTCCTTTTTTAAAATCACTAAAAAGTACTTTTTTTAAAGGTAAAGAAAATTTCACAAAAAAAGTTTTAATTTTTATTAAAAGTACGCAAATATTTTTAATTATTAAAACACATTGGGGAATTTTATAAAATTGTAAAATAAACATTTTCTTAAAAAAAGTAAAATTTTTCTTCAAAATCAATGTTTTTTCTTAAAAAGTACTTTTTTTGCTAGAACGAAAAAAGTACATTTTAACAATAAATGTTATTCCCTAAAAATTAAAAAAAAAATGAAAATATTTTCAAAAATTCCTTTTTAGAGTCAATTTTCCAATTTTTTTTTTGTTTAGAAAAGTTTCATAATTTCACATTATTTACATACTGTACCAACAATAAGACACGTATGTTTAAGAAAACATAACAAAATATAATATTTATGATATAAATATAAATATAGTTTTTGTCTTTTCTCTAGCAAGGATATCTGCTTATGAATCATTTGTATTGAAAAGCATACTTATGTGGGAAGTATGCATGTGTACGTGTAAATCAGATGAGTGTCTACAGGAATTTCATGTTAAATATTTAATAGTTTTTTGATTATAATGTTTAATAATAGCAAATAGTTATAGGAACACATGAAACACAATACAATTTATGAATTTAAGTGTATTTAATATAAATAGATATAGTTTTACACACATCCACAACTATGCTCATATATATGTATACACAAACTAATACATCCTAAAATAACAATATACAGGATTTATAATAGATTTATATTTGTTGTCACTGTTGTTGTTGTTGTTCTTGGGTATTGACTTTAAGCACATGCATGTGTGCAAAAAAACAACGTGACAAATCGTTAAGAAGGATATCTCTGTTATAGTAACTTTACAGCTTTACTAGTGTTTCGGTAGTTTAAAAAATAGTCAGAGTATCCTTTTTTATAAATTTTTAATGCAAAATCAGTTATTTTCCACTTTATTGTCTCTAAGTAATCTGTAGAGTAATTAATCTAAATTTTTATATTGCACCTTAAAGTTTTCTTATTTGTCATTGACGTAAAATGTAAATGACAGAAAATGTCAACCTAAAACTGCTGGTATTCTTGAAATTTACTTGTGTTGTATAAGAACTCGTTTTTCTTTAAATCCTTTGTGGTATTGTCTTGTGTCCCTTTTATGTGAGATGGAAATATAATATCGTTTAATTTCATGTTCTTCTCATGTATGTAGTATGTGCGAAAAATTTATATGTGCAAAAAAAAAAAAAATAAAAATCATGTTTTCCTTTATGTCACCAAAATCCTTTAGTATAAAAATTATCAACGATAAAAGTTTCTTTTTTTTGCGCTAAAGTCTGTGCTAAAGTATGTGTATCATATTGAAGGCTTTAAATATACTTAATACAAGTTCAAATGTAAATACCGACTACATAAACCCCTATTAGAGCTAAGTGTATAAATTGGTCCCTTATAGGTTCTTGATGCAGTTCAGTTCTAGATCAGTTCTATTTCAGTTCTAGTTCAGTTCTAGTTCAGTTCTAGTTCAGTTCTAGTTCAGTTCTAGTTCAGTTCTAGTTCAGTTCTAGTTCAGTTCTAGTTCAGTTCTAGTTCAGTTCTAGTTCAGTTCTAGTTCAGTTCTAGTTCAGTTCTAGTTCAGTTCTAGTTCAGTTCTAGTTCAGTTCTAGTTCAGTTCTAGTTCAGTTCTAGTTCAGTTCTAGTTCAGTTCTAGTTCAGTTCTAGTTCAGTTCTAGTTCAGTTCTAGTTCAGTTCTAGTTCAGTTCTACTTCAGTTCTAGTTCAGTTCTAGTTCAGTTCTAGTTCAGTTCTAGTTCAGTTCTAGTTCAGTTCTAGTTCAGTTCTAGTTCAGTTCTAGTTCAGTTCTAGTTCAGTTCTAGTTCAGTTCTAGTTCAGTTTTAGTTCAGATTCCATTGTGGTTTGTCTGACCATCGTGACCATCTTTGTGAAGGACCCATACAAGTCTAAAGTATAGGGTGTAATATGTTTACGACTGTTAAGTACACAATCATATCGCTGACATATTTGCGCATAAATAAATGTTAATGGCAGGTGATTATAATTTGAAAAGAATCAACAAATCTTATGACTAAAAGGGTCTTAACTTTAGTTAAGTGTTGTCAAACGTAATTAATATAAACATGTAATAAATTGCATATATGTAAAAGTAAAATATAGATACATTTTTTGAAAATTTTGAGACTTAGAAAAATATATTAAAGAAACAGACCATCACGAGTTATTGAACAAGAGGTACCAAAAGAATACTAAATACTTCTTGATTTTGCTCGTTAAGTTTAAATTGAATATTGACTATTTTAGGAATAAGTACCATTAATTATTTTGTAATACCTTGAGGCAAAAATATTAACACTTCGTCTAAAAAGCATTTATTCTTTCAGCTTTTCTAATTGTTATTGATATGTGTTTTCTGACAACATTTACATCAAAATTATATTTATTGTAATTTATTTAAATAAATTATATTAATAATAATTTACAACAACTATGACAGCTTTAATGACACTAAAACTCTTAAGTATCTAAAGAAAAAGCTAAAATAAAAATCAGTAAATTTTTATCAAACTTAAACGGACACTCCTTCCACATGCATTTAACAATTTTTCCATTTGAACGGGGCTTTGGCTAAAAACTTGTAATAGACCATATGGAAAAAAACTACAGTTTCTAATCTCTAAACAATTGTAATTGTGTAAAATAAATCAAAAAAAGCTTAAAAATTATTAATAACAAAATTTTTGCATTTACTTGTACATAAGTGGAAATTTATGGCATTAATTTGAAAAGTGTTGAGAAAAATATGCAAAAATCTTGTAAAAAATTTATTTTTTCTATCATTGACATTCAATCAGGGATCATTAATAAAACAATGGGTATTTTATTAAAAACAAACTAATTGTTTATTTGCATGTTTTGTTGATGGCGTTATTATTGATAGTAATCATTTATGTTTTGTAAATAACACCTTAAAAACATAAAAGTGAATTGAATAAGAAATTAGTCATTTTAACAAATAGAAACAAAAAAATGGGAGGGGAATATTGAATTTTGTCTTAAAATGAGTACTGAAATGCTAAATGTGTTCTAGTTCTCTTCCTGTATTGTTCTAGTTCTGTTTCTCTATTGTTCTAGTTCTGTTCTAGTTCTGTTCTAGTTCTGTTCTAGTTCTGTTCTAGTTCTGTTCTAGTTCTGTTCTAGTTCTGTTCTAGTTCTGTTCTAGTTCTGTTCTAGT
>NC_060954.1:46507052-46517329 GCF_022045245.1 Lucilia cuprina
TCAAGACTATAGTCTAGTCTATAGTCAAGACTATAGTCTAGTCTATAGTCAAGACTATAGTCTAGTCTATAGTCAAGACTATAGTCTAGTCTATAGTCAAGACTATAGCCTAGTCTATAGTCAAGACTATAGCCTAGTCTATAGTCAAGACTATAGCCTAGTCTATAGTCAATACTATAGTCTAATCTATAGTCAGGAATACAGTCTGTATAGTCTACAATAGTCTACTCTAGTCTATAGTTAGGACAATAGTCTATTCTAGTCTATAGTCAGGACTATAGTCTAGTCTATTGTCAGGAATATAGTCTAATCTATAGTCAGGAATCTAGTCTAGTCTTTAGTCATTACTATATTATAGCCTATAATCGGAACTATAGTGTAGTGTATATCAGGACTATAGTCTCGTCTGTTGTTTGGACAATAGTCTTGAACGTAGTCTTAACTATAGTCTGTACTCCAAGCTATAGTCTACTCTATTGTCAGAACTATAGTCTAGTCAGAACTAGAGACTTGTGCGTCTGCAATCTGGAGTATAGGCTGATTTGTAGTCTTGACTATTATTTAAACTATGGGCTATAGTCCAGTCAATACTAAGGAATATAGTTTAGTCTCTAGTCAGTATTATATTCTGCTGAATAGTCTGGACTATAGTCAAATGTACAGGCTAGTCCATAGGCAGTGAACAATAGACTTGTTTGTAGTCTTGACTATTGTCATACAGGTCTAAAGTCAGGACTTAGTCTAGCCTTTAGTCAAGGCTTTGGTAAAGTCTACAGTCTAGTCCAGATAATAATCTATTTATCGCCAGAACCATGGTAAGTCTACAGTTTTAACTATCTATAATAGTCTATCAGAAGTCTAAACTATTGTTTTATTAATTGGAAGTTAAACTGAAAATAATTGGCAAAATTTTAAACTTAACTAACAAATTATTCTTTTATAAGCTAGAGATTTTCTAACAAAATAACTAACGGTAATATTTGTTGCTCTGTTTGTAGAGCCTAATTTGATTAAAACATACAAAATTGGCTATTAGCCACTGACAATCAAACAACAACAAAAAAAGCACAGGAAATTTATAATAGAAATACATCAACAATTAGACGGGTTCACGTTTAATGAATATCAGATAATAGTTTTCGCTATAAATAGTACATGTAGCTGAAGATCCGTATTAGTGGATTTCATTTACATTTAGTTTAGGTCAAAGTTTAAATATTAAAAGAAAATTTCCATAAAATGGTAATATGCAATATGAGTGTACATTTTTAGTCAATATTAGCTTTTTGCAATACTTATCAAAAAAAAAAAAAGCTTTTATCTAATTTAGTTTTGTACACAGAAAACTGGTCTCCCCTAATATTTCTACATTTCTATGTAAATTGCTAAATGTAGAACATATTTCCCTTTTATTTGGTAATTCCAAAAAAAGGAAACGATATTTGCTTTAGCAAAATATAACATTCAAATTTTCAAGTATGCTTAATTTTTAGTTGCACCCCCCCCCCCCCCCCCCCCCCCCCCCCCCCCCCCCCCCCCCCCCCTTCCGAATAAAACTTACCCTCCTGCCGGCTTCATTGTTGTGTAAATTCATTAAACTTCTTGCTTTAGCTGAAATGCTATTTTTCCATTTACCACCACCACCGCCACCATTGCTATTGCTGCTGCTACTGCCACTAACACCCGGTGCACTTGGATTATTGGAATAACTACCGACATCGGCCAACATACCATTGACAGCACGTTGATTTTTACGTTTCTTTTTACGTTTACCACTGCCGCCATTATTAGCATCCATATTGAAAACTTTGGAATTTAAAATTTCACGATTGATTTTTTCCTGGAGAAAACAAAAAAGAGAAAACACAAAGAAATTAAATATTTAATTGAAGAAAATATTTCAACAGAAGTAAATCTATTATGGTTAAGTAAGGTGTACTATAGCTAAAAGATCTTGAATCCTGGAGAATTATTTTATACAAAAAGTGGAGTCAATTATGGACTGATTTTATTGAAATTAACTACAATATTAGTATACCCTATACCATTTTGTGCTGATGTTTGTAACGCACAATAATATTGATCCTATACCAGCCTTAAAGTATACAAATCGGCATAGAATCATTTTCTGAAACGATATATTCATCCGTTTGTCCGTCCGTCCGTCTGACTGTCCGCCATGTAACCCTGTAAACTAACTACAGATCACAATTTTGAACATAATTCAATGAAATTTGGAACATGATTTTCTATTATCCCAGGGACAAAGCCTATTGAAAATAGTCCATTGTTTCACCTAGTCCCCATACAACAGATCTCCCGAATAGGGTTTGTAAACTTTGTAATCAAACTACAGGTCACAATTTTGGACATTGTTCAATAAACCTTGGCACATGATCTTCTATGGTACCGGAAACGAATCCTATTAAAAATGGTACATTGTTTTATCCGGCCCGCTACAAGTCTCGTATTTCTACAAAAAGCTGTTAAAAAAAAGTTTTATACTAGTCTTGATGTTCTTCTTGAAGTTCATAATTATAGGGCCCCATTTGACCCTAGCACCTTTAAAAAGCCCCATATCGAGACATTAAGTCTCCTGGGTAGACTTGGTTTAATTAGGTGTTAGAGTTCCAGTTTAGGTAAGGTTTAGAGTGGACTGTAGGTAAGAGCAGATTAAGTTAGATTAAGCCAGCTTCCCTGTTTTCCGCAAGCTCTATAATTTCTGATCTTTGGCAGAACTTATGGAGGAGTTAGATTTTTTAGATATAAAAGAAGTGAAACAAAGATTTGGGTTAATTCAGTTCAAGATTATACAGAAATGATTAATGCTCACCGTTAAGCGTTTTCCTGACGAGTGGCTTTTCTTATTCTTTTCTTATTGAGGAAAACTAAGTTCATTTTTTTTCATTCGAAATTGGAAAATGGATTTTAACAATTCACAATAGTTTTAATCGTTACTTTAACATTTCAATGTAAATTTATGTAAAGCAAATACAAATTTAAAAATTGACGTTAACATTAATTTAAATCAGAAAATACATTTTGGTTTAAAATACAATTAAACAACCGGAATAAACTTTCCTTCAGAATAAAAGGAAACCATTTAGTTTTTGAGATTTTTGACGATTTTCTTAACTAGGCCTTATGATGGCGCTAGAGTTAATTATGTACCGGTAAAGATACAGATCAGATTGTACATCGTTTGGACTTATATTTATATAGCTTATACCAACTAAGTTCACGTCACAAAAATGGCAGAAGATAGGCAAACATCTCTATAACGTGTGCTTTATTTAAAAAAGTCTAGAAAAGATATTCCGTGAAGGAACTTTAATAGAACATGCAAGCATAATGATAAGATTTAAAAACTTTTCGCAAGTGCTGAAAAGTAATGAGAAAATAATTAAAATATAATTGCTAGATCATGATTCAAAATAAAAATATCACAAGGAAAAGAAATTCCACAACAAATTACAAGAAAAACTATAAAAAGTGAAAAGGATGAATAAAATAAATGAAAAAAAAAATGCTTTCATTAAAAAACTTTTCAGGCGAACACAGTCAATGAAATGACAACTTATTATTGACAAGGTAAAGACAAACTATGGAATTTTCACCGTTATATGCATGACAAGCTGTGTGACATGGAAAAAATTCTTTGTTCCTTAATATTAATATGAAGTCATACGAATCTGGACGAATACAAAAACATACAGTTAGCATCAAAAGTAAGTCAACAACAGTGACTCAGACATAATTTTTTTTATTAAATTCAAAAAACTTCAACATTTTTATGTTTTATTTGGTGTCATTTTAAACTAAACATTTTAACATAACTTTTATATAGTGTTCATTTACTTTTGTCACTCATTGTATGTAGTATATAATTGCGAGACAAAAAAATCCTTACAACTTTGCTGATTGTTTTTCACGTTGTGTGAAAACTTTATTTTTTTTCAAAGCTTTAAATTAAAAAACGTTTAACAACTTTTTCTCTGCTGTCGAAACGGGAAAAATTATTTTATATTTTTCTCCGGTTGTCCTGGTAATGAAAAGAAAAGTTTTTCTTATGTTTCCCTATATTATGGTTATGTATTATTGTTATGTTAAAGGTAATTATGTGAATGCAATGATTATTATACTCTACACCAATGTAGTAGTGAGGGTATTATCCTACACTTGCCTTAAAGTATATAAATCGGCTCAGAACCAATTTCAAGATAATTTAATGACATTTGGCTCAAGGACAAACGATATTTTGCTTAAATTCGAATATAGGTTTTTTTCGGCCCAAATGAGAGACTTCTAATTAAAATTGTTAAATCGGGTTTACTACACGCAAACTGTCAAGTAGAATCGAAGAGACTCCATTTTGATCAACATATCCATATAGTGCCCGAGGATTTCAAAAAGTTATTAATCCTAAGAATGTTTGGTGCGAACCAAAACGAAAGTCATTTCTTAAAGTGGACTTTGTATGCGAGCTAGTATCAAAAGAGGCCCGATCATTACGAAAGTCAGTATCATTTAGTATACATAAGTATGAGTACAAAAGGTTTATTCGGGGTTACTATTGTTATAAAATGAACCATTTCCAACCATTTTTTAAAGGGTCTTTGAATTCTTTTAATTCTAAAGCGATTCAAAATCTATCATTTTTAAGGAAAATTCTAGCAAAAACTGGGTAATGTCTTTCAATTGTAATTACTTACTTAATAACATACTTTTCAATGACTACTACATATGGTCTGGATTACATAGATGTAGTCTAATAAGGTCTTACTAATAATGTGTTATATAAATACATTCTAATTCATTAGTCATCTTACCATTGAATATACAGATGTAGCATACGTTTATTCATGTAATTTACAATGACTACTTTTTCTAATTACTTGTAATCGTTTGTTGTAAGTACTACCTTTCAATGACATCCCCGTGTTAATAGAATGACTTAAAATGTTATAGTGTAAGTTAATTTAAACATTTTAACTTCTTACATGGTAATGAACGTTTTTACTGGAATGTGATCAAAAATTGATCACGCATGCTTACTCTCAGCATTACTTTTATGTATTCTAATAATGACTTTTATAAAATCATATACACAGAGGGGAAAATACGTTTTAAAAGTGTGTACGGATAGTTGTCAAAGTGTGTACGTATATTTTAAAATCAAATTTTAAAAAATACACGACGGTTATCAAATCAACTTAAAAATAATAATGTGTTACTTAAGTAACAACGCTATGTTGTCAAACAGAACGTTAGGTTATCGAAATGACAACGATTCGTTGTCGAAGTCACAACGATGCATTGGCGAAATGACACAAAGCGTAATCCAAATGACAACAATGTGTTGTTGCAATCACAATGACGCGTTGTGAAAATTACAACGGTAGTTGTCAAAATGATAACTAGGTATTTTAATTTTATACAAATTCTTCGTCTTAATGTTAAAAGTTCACTCTTGACAATGGACTGTAATAATTTCGGTAATTTTCTACGGGATTTTTCGCTCTGTGTACGTAAGTCCTTATTTTAAGTATTTTTCATTTTAATTTCTCATTCATTCAATATACGTTTTTGCTAGGATTTAAACACTACTAATTGTTATCTTTCTTTAAATATCATCACAAACTCATCATAGATCTCCTCCATACCAATGACACATCGCTGTAAGCTATTAAAAATTTTAATTTAAATTTCATTTCTAAACAACGAAATATTCGTAACTTTTTTCCCTCTATAGCTATAAATACCTTGATTTATTCCAATTCTGTTTGAAAAATTACTACACAAATTTAGAATTTAACAAAATTCTCAACCTTTAAGCCATGAAACATTTAAAATTTAAATTTATAACATTAATAAAAGAAAACATTTACATAGCAGAGGGCGCAAAATAGCAACCGACTGTTAGAAACCAATTGCAAATAACTACATTCTAATGCAAATAGAAATATTTATTGGTTTGCCACTAATACCCCGACGGCAAATAAACACCCACTCACAGACACATATACACACAAACACATGCTTTTAAAGCCAAAAGGATATACAAACACATTTAAGCACAACAACAACAGGAATAACAATAATACAAAAGAAAAAATTATATAAAACCCCTAATGTAAAGAGTAAATAAAATTACTCTAAACAGAAGAAAATAAAATGAACATAAAACGCACACAATTGTAAAACGTTAATAAGGTTAGAACGAAGGATTCCTAGTGTTTTGTACAGTTCCGTGTGTATTATTTACTAATACTTAAAGTTTTACCTGTAATTCAAGCATTTCCTTTTCCTGTAATTTCGAATTGAGTATTTCCTTTGTTATACGTTCTTGTAATTCTAATAAATCTTCTGGTTTAATGCGAACACCACCACCGCTGTCCTCTTCAGATGATTCCTCTTGTCGAGGAGGTGCTACTGAAGATGAACGTGTTGTTGATGGCAATTGCTGTTGCTGCTGATGTTGTTGTTTGATTTGTTGTGCTGATGAGGAAGAAGAGTGTGTCATATCGTTGCCAGCTAAATTTGGTGTCATGTCAATTTTATTAGGACCATTACTATTGTTACTCATTCCCGAAACTGTTTGTGTTGTTGTTGTTGCATTTGTGCTGACATTTTTATTGGAATTTTCAAAAGATTTAAAGTCACTTGACTTAAGTACATCTGAGGCTAAAGATGATGATGATGATGACAATGTTCCATTGCTAGTTTTATTGTCATTGTTGGAATTTTGATTTTGTTGTTGCTGCTGCTGTTGTTTAGTTGTTGTCACGGTTTCATTCTTTTGTAAAGAGGTCATAGAAACTGAAGCATCATCTGCCAACATTTGCTGCTGTAAAAGCTGTTGCTGTTGCTGCTGCTGTTGTCGCCTTTGTTGTAAACGTTGTTGTCTGCCACGTTTTTCTGGATTGCCAGCACCACGTGTACCACGTCTAGTTTCCTTTTCTCGTATGTCAATAAAATCTGTAGCAAATCTAAAAATATACAAGCAAAATAGATTTAAAAATAAAATTGAAAATAAAGTTTTTTTGGTTGCAGTTTAGGATACATTTTTACTGAAATGAAATACTAGCCAAAAGAACTTGTTATTTCATTTCACTCCAATAATAATAGGTTAAGAATTGTTACATACTAATGTTTACTCCTTACAGTCTAATACAGCATACTATAATTCATTAACACCCTGATTTCCAGATAGAAGTGTTTTTATTTCCGGTTTCAGCTGCTTACTTGTCTTTATATTTGAAAATTTAAAAACAATTTCAAATTAGATTTAAATTGTGTTTTTAATTAGATGCAAGCGTTATTTGTACTATTCAGCCCTTATGTTTCCTTATGCGTTTTAAAGTAACACACGCCTTTTTAATAAATCGTTTCTTTTTTGCAACACCCCTAAGGGTTGTACCCTTTATTAAACCCCCGAGAATATATTAACAATTGCAATTTTTGGTTTCATATTTTTAACCATTGTTGTTGTTATTGTATCATAAATAAAGTAACCAGATTTCTTACACCAAAACACTCACAAACATAATTACTTAAATAGGCTTAAACATCCCTCAAATGAGGTGTTGGGTTGACGGTAACAGAAGTCTTAAAGTATTAAATGTTGTTAAACTAGATTTGATATTGAAATAATCTAGAACTAAAACTAAACTAGAACAGAACTAGAACTGAACTAGAACTGAACTAGAACTGAACTAGAACTGAACTAGAACTGAACTAGAACTGAACTAGAACTGAACTAGAACTGAACTAGAACTGAACTAGAACTGAACTAGAACTGAACTAGAACTGAACTAGAACTGAACTAGAACTGAACTAGAACTGAACTAGAATTGAACTAGAACTGAACTAGAACTGAACTAGAACTGAACTAGAACTGAACTAGAACTGAACTAGTTCTGTACTTAATCTGTACTTAATCTGAACTAGAATCAGTTCAAAGGAATTCACTCTTCTATACCCTTCCATCCACCACAACGACGATGACAATGACAATAGCCATTCAACTTCCCAACATTAAGGCTTTCAGGGGCAATTGTACATTAGCATTGGGTTTTATAAAATATAACAACGTGCTACATTCAACTCATTGAAACTTAATTGCATTTGTTGCACTTAATAGCTAAATCTGGTTGGGTGGGTGACTGCTTGTTTGGTTGGTTGGTTGACTGCCTGGTAATTGCAGCAATGCCCTTAAGGAATCTCATTTACAAGGCGTTAAGATTTACACTTTGTACATATTTTTAAAATTTTCTAAAACAATTGTTAATCTGAAAAAAAATGCCTAACTCAACAGGGTACTTTGGCATTTGCTCGCAAATATGAATTTTTTGTTATGGTGTATTGGATGTGTATTGTAAGCGTAAATTGCATTAATCAGCGAATAGGATGTGGCATGAGGTGAGGATATTTGGTTTGGTTGCAAAGAAGAGGTGAGTCATTCGCTTTAGGAATTTAGCAAAACATCTAACAAATATTTTTAATAATTTTTATTTTTTTTTTTAGTTGTTTCGACGATTATTTTGTGATCTAATATATATTTCTCTAAAATCTTCCCTGGAAAAAAGGGCACTGAAAATTTTGAGATCAAATTTATGATTCTCAAAGAAGAACTCATTTGTAAAATCGTTTGTAACTTTGCTAAATTTTATAAATTAGCCCGTTTATCACCACAATACAGTCTATAAAAGTAAAGCTCGTTCATTACTCTAACATTAATATAATTTTCCCAGTAATTTCTATTACAACTGCCATTACATGCTCTGTTGATAAACTTCAAAAACAAACTTTTCTTTTAAAAAATTTCTCAAAAACAACTTCCGGCCTTTTTGTCAATTTTTAAATCTTTTAAAATTTTCCCAAATTATAGCCAGCCGTAACAACTTTTAGATAATACTACAAAATCCCCTATAAAACGATTCGTTCTAGATAATTTTCCAACCTTCGAGGCAAACATTTGTAAATTTTATTAGCAAAAAAAAGGTTGTAATTGAAGTTACCAAACATATACTTAATATGACTTGTTAGCCTTATCCCAAAAATGCAAAAAAAAGAAACATATGTACAAACATGTGTGCGTATGTGTACATAAAGGACGATTACTAACACATACATTATATAAATACTTTCAAATATTTGCCAAGGATCAGTAACTGGATAAAAAACGGCTGGCATTTTTTCCACCATTTCTTTGTTTGCTCATTTTTGTTGTTGTATCGTTGTAAGTATTTCAAAACTGTATACAATGTTAACAATTTCTATTGTATTTTTGTTTTTTTCTCGTTGATGTTTTAAGTCTAAAATAAACTTATTTTACGCCTTTTCTCGTTTTTTTCTATTGTACCGACTTTATGCCATTACTATTATTACTTAGTAGTTTTTTTCTCTATACATTTTACTACAATATAAACATTGGTAGGATAATGTTTGTAAGCATTAGTTTGTAACACATTCATACATTTACGTTATAGTTTATTTTCCTTTATTTTTTTCAAACATATGTAAGTAAGTATTATTTTTTTAAGTTAATATTCATTCTACTGTATAATGGGGTTTCATATGAAAATGTTAGTAAAAGTATTATTTTCTTAAAAAAGGAAAACTTTTATTTTATTTTTAGCCTTCAAGGCCTTTAAGGATTTTAAAGTATTATTTGTTTGTTTGTTTGAGATAGTAGTTTGTATGAGTATGGTTAAGTGTAATTGTTATTGTTGTTTGATTGTGTGGTTGTTTCCTTTTGTGTCTGAAGAGTGTTACCATTTTACTGATAGATAAGCTTAAATAGTCGTAGTGTATTTCTTGGAATATTATTTCTTTTAGTTTATTTACTGCCACACATATTGTGGTTATGATGGTTCGTTTTTAAATTCGCTAAAATCCCGGGCGTTCCTTTTATATCTGTAAATAGCATTTTAGACTATTATGCTACTTATCACTTGTGCTACTTTAGTTTATTGCAACGACAGCAACCCATATGCACATAATGGTTTATTCCAAAATAACTTACAAACACATTTGTAAGTCTGGCACATATCTCTAGATTGGAGTTTAACTATAACCCAGCAGAATAAAGGTTTTTGAAAAACACAAAAACATACATTAACATTCGGAAATGTGAACTTATATCGAACAGAAATGGAAAATGTTTTGAACAGAACTGGAAGAGAACTAGAACAGAACTAGAACAGAACTAGAACAGAACTAGAACAGAACTAGAACAGAACTAGAACAGAACTAGAACAGAACTAGAACAGAAC
>NC_060954.1:46517429-46519287 GCF_022045245.1 Lucilia cuprina
AGTTCTGTTCTAGTTCTGTTCTAGTTCTGTTCTAGTTCTGTTCTAGTTCTGTTCTAGTTCTGTTCTAGTTCTGTTCTAGTTCTATTCTAGTTCTGTTCTAGTTCTTTTGTAGTTCTGTTCTAGTTCTCCTCTACTTCTGTTCTAGTTCTATTCCAGTTGTGTTCTAGTTTTAAGCTCATATAATCCATTATATATGTCGATCATGACCGACTATACTTTTTTACTTTTTCCTTTAAAATATATGTATTTTTAACAACTACTTCAGAATGCTACTAATTTTATTGCACAATAAACAGATAAATTACTAAAGTTATAAAATATACACAAAGAGGAATCAAAAATGGAGTATATTTTCAAGTATAAAAAAAGTAGAAAGAAGGAAAGCAAACAGCAAACATTTCTTTTATACACTTGACAAAGTACCAAATATTAAAAGATTACAAAGCCAAAAAAGTAATAACTAGAAGGACATGCAGGGATTAAAGGTAGTTTTGTGCAACAAATAAATTTTATATCGTTGCCATTGTCCACTTGTGTGTCATTTTTTGGATAATGAAATTAAAACAGATGGTTGCTTACATCTTTCCTATATAAAAGGAAAAAGTTATTATGCAATAAAAAGTTACTCTTTTGTACGGTGACACACTCACACAGACACACACAGGATATAGACACAAAGAAACCTTTATTAGAAAAATCAAAAGAAAAATGTATTACTTTGTTAAAATAGTAAAAAGGCATTTATTAAAAGTCAATTGCATTTAAAAAGATTATTAAAGAAAATGCGAATATTTCCACTTTTTGCCAACGGCTGTTTTTGTTCATATGTTATCGAATTTATTTCGTATGTAGGATTTAATATATTTATTTGTTTTTTCCAACAACTTTAGATAATTTTTATTTTAAAAGTTTTATTAACTTGCAATTGTTATTTCAAATTTCTTTTTTTTTTACTACAGTTTACAATACTACTGTTACTTATCATTTTGAAAATCCTGCCATAAACCCATAAAAATATATATAAACTAAACAAATTTAAAACTAGATATTCTAACGAAATTTGTTTAAACTTCGCAGGAATAAATAAGAAAAGTTTTTTTTTTTTTTTTTATTATTTATTTACAAATAAAATTTATTTTGTTATCATAACAAATAAAAATAAAAAAGGGAAACAAAAAGAAATCATCTAGTAGCCTAAAAAAATATAAAAATTATGCTAAGTTTACTAACAAAATCACTACTACTCGTGTGAGTACTAAATCTAATAAAAATATATTCTTTTTTATATAAATATATTTAGACAGTAGTCATAGTAGAAGTTATAGTAAGAAAAAACTTTTTTCTATCTACTTAGAATTTTCACAAAAAAAATACATATGGAACAGCACACTGTTGGTGTAACATCACATGGAAAAACAAATATGGATATGGAAGACACAAAAACAAATTACACCCTTCAAATTTTATAATATAAATATCATATCTAGCACAACGACCGACCAGATTTGCTATATAGAAAATGTTATAAAATAAGTTTGAAAATAAACACATACAAGAATAAAAGATAGATCTAATAGGAATTTAAAGCACGTTGGTATAAAAATTTAAGAAACCAACAATTATTCTTTTTCTAAATTTATTAAATTTTATAAATTATTAATAAAAAAATTATCCTTTACGTCTGGCATCAAAAAACAGGCCCAAAAGGAAACTCATGCCAAAAGCGAAGAAATATTTCTGTTTTAGTTCTGTTCTATTCTAGTTCTGTTCTAGTTCTGTTCTAGTTCTGTTCTAGTTCTGTTCTAGTTCTGTTTTAGTTCTGTTCTAGTTCTGTTCTAGTTCTGTTCTAGTTCTGTTC
>NC_060954.1:46519387-46528343 GCF_022045245.1 Lucilia cuprina
AGAACAGAACTAGAACAGAACTAGAACAGAACTAGAACAGAACTAGAACAGAACTAGAACAGAACTAGAACAGAACTAGAACAAAACTAAAACAGAACTAGAACAAAATCACTGATATAAAGTACTGAGCTAGTACTGAAATATGTCTAACAGAACTGAACTAAAACTGGACTAGAACTGAACCAGAACATACCATATTTATTATCCAACAACCCAAAAAGACGATTGTTCTAATATAATCTTGAAAGATAGAATGATAGATCTTGATGTAATAATTTCAATATTGAAATATCAGTTTAAAAACAATATTTATTGTCTGCAAATATATTAAGCACAAATGCATAATTATTTTTTTTAAACAGTGGTGTAGGGTATGCAAATGTGTAAACATAATTGTCTCGAGTAGTAAATTTGTTATGTCATTGACAATTGTGGTTGTTAAAAAAGATATTTAGATAAAACTTTTGATTGCATCAAAAATAAACATAGATTAAGCACTGAAAATTAAAAACCAATAAACAAATTTTGTCTTTTTAATTTAATTTTAATAATAAAAGTTAAGGAAATATAGTTTATGACTATTTTTTAGCAAAAATTATGTAAAATATTTTAATGCATTTTCAGATTTTAAATTTTAACATTTTCTTTTTAAACAGGATATAAACATTTAATAACAAGTTGCAAGTTAGTTTTTCTTGTTATTCTTTTCTGCATCTAGGGGATTTCTTTTCAAACTCAAATAAAACTCACATTTGACAAATAAACAGTAAAGTGAAAAAAATAATATATGAATGTATATAGTTTAATGCTACTTCTTCTTATTCTCAACCATTAAACAAGGAATCACATTTCCTTCCTACAACATCTTCAACAGCCAACCAAGCAGCCAGCCATCCAGCCAAAGCATTGTCACGTTTCTCTGAAACATTATACAATTATGTTCTCCAGCATACCAAATGCCTCTAAACTCCCCAAATGCTTAAAGGATTTAAAAGGGCTGGTTTGAGTGGAAGAGGGGCTTGGAAGAACTAAACTAAAATAAAATGAAAAACTTTCACGTTTTCACATGAAACAATTTCTAAAAAGCCACTAGGGAGTACAACAGTTGGTTAAAGTTGATACTGATAATGGTTTTGGAAATGATGGTTGCCAACCAACCAACCAGCCAGTGAGCCAGATTCATCCATCTAGTTGGTTTGCTGTTTTGGGTGGTTTTCAGTTTTAGAGCTTTTTGGTATAGTTTTTGGTTTTTTACTATAAAAATGTTTTATATGTTATGGGAAACTAAGAAAATTTGTCGTTTTTATTTTTCTACTGTTGTGAACTCTATGAGTGGCAAAATAAAAAAAAAAGAATTTTAACAAAATATTTGAAAACTATTTAAAGGTCAGTTTTAATGCAGTTTGCTGGCAACATAAAATATCTACAACTTTTTCCTTTGGCCAAACAACAATAGAAATTTTGTTGATAACTTTTAATACTCATTTTAATATTAGTCTAATAATGTTGCAGGAAAATATATCATTTTTTTGATACAAATATCCAAAATAGCAACCCCAGCAGGAAAATTGCTCAGCAATTGCAATTCTACAGAAAAAAACTGAATATAAATAAATATTTATTTGAACAGATTTTTTGTCTAAATAAGAACTGATACAGAAAAGAACTAGAGCTAAACTCGAAAAGAGTGAACTGGAAATGAATTAGAACTGAACTAGAACTGAACTAGAACTGAACTAGAACTGAACTAGAACTGAACTAGAACTGAACTAGAACTGAACTAGAACTGAACTAGAACTGAACTAGAACTGAACTAGAACTGAACTAGAACTGAACTAGAACTGAACTAGAACTGAACTAGAACTGAACTAGAACTGAACTAGAACTGAACTAGAACTGAACTAGAACTGAACTAGAACTGAACTAGAACTGAACTAGACTTGAACTGCGTTAAGCACATTTGTTAAAACTTCTATAATAAGCCTCGTAATTTTTAAATACTTTTGTCTGTAGTTCTGGAGAAAAAACTGCAATGCAATTAATTACATTTTATTTACAAACTACAAAGTATAAAAATTCAATTAAAGTCAATTTAACCGCAATAATTTTAATAATTCACACCACAAATCTGTAGACAGAATAACAAAAATATAGCCAAAAAGCAATAGACTAGCAAAGGACAGACTGACTGAACTTGTCTGACCTGAAATTGCCCTGTGAACAGCAGGCATATAATAATTTATAACAGGTTGTAAATATAATTTTACAACTCATTTAATTTAAATGCAAAATATTTATTTATACTCATACATCAGACTTATTAATGCAAATAAAACAAAAACAAAACTAATTTATATTAAATATATATGTATGTATGTAAGCAGGATAAGCATAGACAGTGACCGATAACAGCAAAGGATAACATGAACTCTTTACTACCATTATGATTTTTATTGCACTTTTTTTTACATTTAAGTAGATTTTGTGGCTGGCAACAAAAAACGTTTATAAATCACAGCAATCATTCTGTTGTAACTTTTTACACAGGATTTAAAAATATAAATCAATTTAATACCCATCCATACCTGCCAAAATAGGAAGAGTGTTGGCAGAAGACAAAAACAAAAAATAACGAATAGTAATTCAGGATTTATTTTATGTTAAATGAAATATAAATATATAGATTTTATTTAAGTGAGAAAATACACTTAAGGAATAGTGGTTTCAGAAACACCCTACATATTTGTAGGAAGCGAAAATCACTTTACAAGCAGCAAATTTTGTTTGACAAAAATTCTGTGAAAGATTATAAGAAGCTATGAATCTGAAATTGGATTGTATTAGACGACATTTTGCTTTTCTGATAATTCCTATTTATAGTTTTGGAATTACTTAAACAGAAGTCGTTATACTGTTATTCATAAGGAAGTGGTGCAAATGTTGTTTTAAAGAAGTTAAAAATAATGGAAAATATTTACATAATCTGTTAGAATTAAAGTTCACAAAAATAGTTATTTGTCAAACTGTGTCTTAAATAGTCTTCATTCAAAAATGTATTTCCAAGTATATACATATTCCTTGTGATTGATATACATCGTGTATATTGTTTGGCTAAAGGTTCAGTTTTCACCCAAACTGAATTAAAATATTGCATATACTTTTAATAAAACTTATGAGTTTAATTTTTATACACCAAAATGAATTTAGTGGCCAATGTGTTTAACCACAAAAACCTCCATACCACAGAAAAAAATTTCTATAAAAATAATACTTTTTCCAATAGAAAAAAATATGAAAATATTTTTGTTTGTAGTGAAAAGTTACTCGTGCAGTAACATGAAATTTAATTTACATACATGTTTTTTTTTACATTTTACATTTCAAAATTTGATTTTTTTAATAATGAAATACACGTATATGGGCAATACCTAAAATTTCTTAAGATCTAAATCCAAAAAGTTATTTAGTTACTTCCTGCATTTCTCTTTCTCAGTGCCGGAAAAATTTTATTTTAGATTTCTTTAATATAAAATTCATTTTTAACTAATTTAAATTTCTAAGGTATAAAGAAAAATATTGACAAATGCACATATATGTAAATAAAAGGTAAGTTTTATATACCGAATAATAATTTATTAAAATATACTGAAATATATTAAGCAAGCCCAACATTTCAGTTTATATCTCAAGCAGTGCGAAAAATCCTTTACTTGTGCTATATGATCCAACGACGACTTGTAAGCAGATTTATGTCAAGGATATATTAACAATTTGGTGGAAAGTCTCCACTAAATCAAACATTTTCCTTTTTGTTCTATCAACTTCTAAACGATCATAATTCTACAATCTAAAAACGGAAGTTTTTAACGAACACGATTAATACTACAACAAACTCACAGAATTTAACATTGTACACATATAATGGTCAATATTTTCCCTTTGCTTTTAAACAAAACTTTTCATATTATTTTGTTAACAAAATAAACCTATCTATATTTTTCTGCTAATATCCATAAAAATGTTTTTTACGTGGAATTATTTTAAAACTTTAACGAAAACGAATAAATCAAAAAAAGCAAGGCAAGGCTGATCAACTAATACCCTAGTTAAGAGAGAAATGAAATAGAACTGAACTAGAATTAGAACTGAACTACAATTAGAACTAGAACTGAACTAGGACTGAACTAGTACTGAACTAGAACTGAACTTGAACTGAACTAGAACTGAACTAGAACTGAACTAGAACTGAACTAGAACTGAACTAGAACTGAACTAGAACTGAACTAGAACTGAACTAGAACTGAACTAGAACTGAACTAGAACTGAACTAGAACTGAACTAGAACTGAACTAGAACTGAACTAGAACTGAACTAGAACTGAACTAGAACTAAACTAGAACTGAACTAGAACTGAACTAGATCTGAACTACAAGTAGTAGTTCCAGAATAAGTTTTACAACTTACTTTTGAGCGAAAACATAATTTCTGTTTACTAGCTTATTTCTTTCAGCTTTCAATTATTTAATAGAGAAAATATATTATGCAATTAAATTGATCTGTTTATATACTTTTGTTTCCACATATAATGTTAATTAATTTAAGTAGTATTTTTATAAGCTCCTCTATACAATAATAGTATCTATAAACATAAAATCAATTAATTAATTAACAAATTTAATTGTATAAAAAATACACTCTTAAACAAATATTTTTAATATTAATAAAAAATCCATAAATAAATATTAAGCAATATAAAAAAAATTAATACAAACTTACTTGTATGCATATTCCAAATTATCACCACAACCACCCCAGGTCCAATCATCGTGCAGTTGTTTTGGTCTTGAACCACTTGAACAACCACACGATGCCAACTGACCATCACGACAGGCACGAGCTATGAAACTAGTAACAGTGGCAGCAGCCAAAGCATGTATAAAAGCCATTTCCGGCGAACCTGTAAAAGAGAGAAAAAATTTAAATTAATTAAATATCCATTAGAACTATATTAAAAACGTATAGAAAAAGTGCGATGTTGATAATGTTCTGTCATTATTGTGTCTTGCCCGGGATATTGCGTTTGTCTGCATCACTGCATCACACAATTAGCAACACTTTAGGGGAGTTTAGTTACATTAGCAAAGTTTAATTTTAACAGCTCAAGAGTTGTATAAATAACAATTTAATCAATGTCTAATGATGTTACCTTTGTAAAGTTCTTTTTTTTTTTTTTGTCTGAACAAAAAACACCCACCTGATGTTGAAGTAGTAAAATCTAAACAACAATAAGTTTATAGTAAAATAAAGAAATTTATTTCTTATTTCTTACTTTCTAATATAATGTGTCCTCTCTATCCTAGCTAGCTTTAAAAAGACTAAGGATAAAGTTTCTTCCGTTACCATGAAAAATTATAAAGCAACCAAGTTGCGCTGTTTTCTTTTTCTAAAGGTTCCTTCTTAATGGCCAATGACATTTAATTAATATTGAATCTGTTTCTTTTTTTATTATTTAAACTTTTTCCACGTTACACACCGTCTGCTGCCGCTTTTGTGTTAATTTTGCTGAAAGGAAATTTATGCTTTTCTACAAACTTTTTTTTAGTCTTTTTGGCCTAAACTTTGGTTTGGTTTAGCTTAAGGCTATTTATTTGACTAATAGAGTAAATTAATTTTTATGAATAATTTACTTCACGACATCGTCTTATTTTCTTAGTGTTTTTTTTTTTCATGCCAGCACTTTGATCTGAGAAATTTATTATGAAAAATCTTTGCATTATAAACAAGTCATTAGTTGAAAGGTCAGACTTACAGTCTGCTGCAAGATGAGAGAAAAAGTTTTTGGAAAAACATATAATTAAAAGGTAATGGCTTTTTATTTTTAGAATTTTTCATAAAGGAAAGTTCAAAGGTGTTTAAGGGGAGGAGATGCTTTGAAGTTTCGCTGTAAAATATTTTTCATAAATACATATAATATATATACATACAGATAAGAAGTCTGGTCTGGAACTGAAAAAGGAAAGAACTAGATATTAACTAGAATTGAACTAGAACTGAACTAGAACTGAACTAGAACTGAACTAGAACTGAACTAGAACTGAACTAGAACTGAACTAGAACTGAACTAGAACTGAAATAGAACTGAACTAGAACTGAACTAGAACTGAACTAGAACTGAACTAGAACTGAACTAGAACTGAACTAGAACTGAATTAGAACTGAATTAGAACTGAACTGGAACTGATCTGGAACTGAACTGGGACTGAACTAGAACTGAACTAGAACTGAACTAGAACTGAACTAGAACTGAACTAGAACTGAACTAGAACTGAACTAGAACTGAACTAGAACTGAACTAGAACTGAACTAGAACTGAACTAGAACTGAACTAGAACTGAACTAGAACTGAACTAGAACTGAACTAGAACTGAACTAGAACTGAACTAGAACTGAACTAGAACTGAACTAGAACTGAACTAGAACTGAACTAGAACTGAACTAGAACTGAACTAGAACTGAACAAGGACTGAACTAGAACTGAACTAGAACTGAACTAGAACTGAATTATAACTGAACTGGAACTGATCTGGAACTGAACTGGAACTGAACTAGAACTGAACTAGAACTGAACTAGAACTGAACTAGAACTGAACTAGAACTGAACTAGAACTGAACTAGAACTGAACTAGAACTGAACTAGAACTGAACTAGAACTGAACTAGAACTGAACTAGAACTTAACTAGAACTGAACTAGAACTGAACTAGAACTGAACTAGAACTGAACTAGAACTGAACTAGAACTGAACTAGAACTGAACTAGAACTGAACTAGAACTGAACTAGAACTGAACTAAAACTGAAATAGAACTGAACTAGAACTGAACTAGAACTGAACTAGAACTGAACTAGAACTGAACTAGAACTGAACTAGAACTGAACTAGAACTGAACTAGAACTGAATTAGAACTGAACTAGAACTGAACTAGAACTGAATTAGAACTGAACTAGAACTGAACTAGAACTGAACTGAACTACAACTGAACTAGAACTAGATCTAGAACTAAACTATAACTGAACCAATGAGCACTGAAATAGAACTGAAATCTGCATTTAATCACCCTAATTCCTTAAATTTGTGTCAAACTAATCAAATAAACTGAGTCCATTTAACAAATCGCAGTATGTTGCGGTTAACAATTGATTAAGTTGTAAATAAAATCTTATATGCAGCTATATGTATGTAAATGATTGATTTTATTATAATTAGTAAAAGTTTGTGAACCAAAACAACATTTAAAATGATTAAATTGTCACATGAGTGAGTACAACCACACACATCATCGCTCAAATTCTTAATCGATTAGCGATTTTCTACAAATTTCAAACACAAAATTACCAAAATGACATTTGACGACTGTAGTTATGAATGATTGATAATGCTATCAACCTGTTGGTAGCTATTTTCGTTTTGCTGCTCTCTTTTTTTCTAGTTGAAGGAAAATTCGCTACAAATCATTTAACTGTCGTCATCATTTGACAATTCATCATACGTAGGAGAGGGGGGGGGGGGGGGGGGAATAAAGTAAAAGTGAATAAGTATGATGAAATATGAATTGCGTTTTATTTTGTTTTTTTCTTTTAGTTTGGGGTGAAATGGAACTACCCCCCATAAGTAGCATTTCTGTTAGTGTTTTGCTCTTTTTTTTCAATTTACTTTTAGCTTATTATTACTCATGCACATTTGTATAAGAGGCTTAAATAAAGTTTTTCATTAAAATTTATTCAACCGCATAAATATAAGTCAAAATCAATGTCATTATGGTTTCGGCCAACTACTTACTTATTTTACTAAACTGCTGCTGCTAGGTTACCGGAGAAAAAATACTACAAATGTGATGATAGTTTGATACAGTTAACGACATTAGCTTTAAGGCATATTAAGCTGATTTACTTGTTGTTAGACAAAATTCAAGTAATATAGTAAATTTATATGAAACATTACAATTGGCTGATTGTCCTTTTCTTTCGTCCTGGTTCATGGTTTTGTTTTGATGATGTTGCTTCCCACATCACTAAACATAAGTAGACAGCCGTTATAATGTCAAAAAAAAATTCTTTTGAAATTTTTTTCTTTTTTCTAACAATTGTCTTCAAATATTTTCGCTATGGTCTAAAGTTTTCAAATTTATTTCTATTCATATTCTGTTCGTACTTTTATTGAAAGGAAAACTTTATACATTATACAGCATTTATGATTATATGACGCATTTTCTGAAAAGGACATGTGGAAGTAGACAATAAAAACTTCTAAAAATATGTGAAAGTCAAGTGTGTCTATTGTGCAACTTTCGACAAAATGTTTCATCCACATTTACACGCACAAAAAAGGAGTAGTACGCCTTTTTAAGGAAGTTCTGTTAAGCGTAAAAATTGTGTTTATTATTCTAAAACATTTTGAAAATACATACTGTAAAATATTTGTATATATTTTCCTTCTACATTTATTTAAATTATGTAGGAAATATGCCAAGATTTTCTTTATTATTACTGAAAATTGGTAACGGAAGTGGGGTTGTTATTTACTAAGTAGTCAATATAAATATAAGTATAACCAGTTATTTGATTATTTGGGGTTGGGAAAAAGGTTGTGCAAGTTATGATCAAAATTTGTTCAAATTATATAAAATAAATATGAAAAGACATTCATATTTTAAATTGGCCAATTTTATAAATTATTATTGAAAATACGTCGACTTTTAACAGTAACTGGCTTCTTTATTATTTTACCAATATTGTTCCTTTATGTAAATTCTTTAGTTCGAGTTCAGTTCCAGTTTAGTTATATTTGAGCTCTAGTTCAGTTCTAGATCAGTTCTAGTTCAGTTCTGGTTCAGTTCTAGTTCAGTTCTAGTTCAGTTCTAGTTCAGTTCTAGTTCAGTTCTAGTTCAGTTCTAGTTCA
>NC_060954.1:46528443-46533692 GCF_022045245.1 Lucilia cuprina
TATAGACTAGACCATATTCTTGACTATAGACTAGACTATAGTCTTGGCTATAGACTAGACTATAGTCTTGACTATAGACTAGACTGTAGTTTTGTCTATAGACTAGACTATAGTCTTGTCTATAGACTTGACTATAGTCTTCACTATAGACCAGACTTTAGTCTTGACTATAGACTAGACTTTAGTCTTGACTATAGACTAGACTATAGTCTTGAATATAGACTAGACTATAGTCTTGACTATATTCTTGACTATAGACTAGACTATAGTCTTGACTATAGACTAGACTATAGTCTTGAATATAGACTAGACTATAGTCTTGAATATAGACTAGACTATAATCTTGACTATAGACTAGACTATAGTCTTGACTATAGCCTAGACTATAGTCTTGACTATAGACTAGACTATAGTCTTGACTATAGACTAGACTAGACTATAGTCTTGACTATAGACTAGACTATAGTCTTGACTATAGACTAGACTATAGTCTTGACTATAGACTAGACTATAGACTAGACTGTAGGCCTGACTATAGACTAGACTATAGTCCTTACTATAGACTAGACAATAGTCATGAATATATATTAGACTTTAGACTAGACTACAGACTAGAATAATCTTTAAAAATTAATACCTTTAAAGTGCTGTATATAAACTAAACAAAACCTAGTTAGAACTTCCACGTAGTTTTACGAGAGATGTTCTGTAGAGTTTTTGGGATCTCTACATAGCGCTCTTTGGTTTTCTTTACGAGAAATCAATTTAAACCCTCTTTTGAACTGTAACAAAAATATAAAAGAGATAATCTATTGCAAAGTCAATTGTGTGATTTAAGCGATATTGCAAGGACACTATGTCTCCTTTTTGGAAGGCATAAAGTTTAATAATCTCTTAACACAAACTTGACATAAGTCTCATAATGTAGCGAAAAAGCTAGTCCAAACTGCTGGGTCACAAACAAAATAAAACTTCATTCATATATTCAAAAGTTAACATATGCTCACGCATAATCAAATATAACACAGTCACACACAAACATTTATAACATAAATACTAGCACAATTTGTTTATGATTTAAAAATTTGAATTTTTAGCTTTAGGCCAAACAAAAATGAAATTAAATCAAATCTGTTTTTGTGATTTCCTTCTTTCAGCCATAAAATGAAAACAAATTTGTTTGCATGTTTTATGTATATTAAATAAATGAATTGAAAAAAAAAAATTATTAAAAACAAAAAAAAAAGAAAAATGAACAAGAATTTTAAATCTTTTTGTTAAGATTTAGCAAATACATCGTTGCAGTGGTTATAAGTAACAAACTCCTAAGTTGACTTATTTCTAAAATAAACAAACTTTTAATATTAAGAAATGTTATTCCACGAAATTAAATTTTTCAAGTTAGGCTATTATTTTAAGGTGCTCACAGCTCATCTATACGAGAGTAAATGCAATTACTTTTACACACACATACATACTACAAAATACCAATATTTACAATTTCAATATGTTAGTTTTGTAATAATATTATTACTGTATGTACATATGTATGAATATATTTTTTTGTTGTATGCTTATGTCCTTTAGTTATTTGTACTTTCTCTCGTTTTTCCTTTCGGTTGCTCCCTCTCTCTCTCTCTCTCTTTCTCTATCACACTTACAGATTCATCTGTTGTTTATTGAACTCAAATTGTAAATATGCAACAGGTTGTTGTTTCTGTATGTAAATATTTATATTGTAATAGTGTATGGTTGTGGTATTTGTAAATACTTGTTTATAAATGATTATTTTTTCTCAGAAACTGAAAAGAGAAAAACAATTTCCGTTATTTTTCTTTGTGGTTATTGTATTTTTGTTCCGTTTTACCTTAAAAAAATTACAATTTTTTATGTTTGCATGAATATGAATGAAAGTATAAATATTTTCAAAGTAGAAAGTTGATTGATTTATACAAAAAATAATAAAGAAAATGATTGAGGTGGTAGAGAGGGAAATACGACTTGTTGATAGAATAGGGATCTATAGAGTGGACTATGTCGGAGACCTGCCCAGAGTTTATTGAATAGATTCTGTTCAAAAACTTGTCCATAGACTAGACCGGATATGGGTCAATAGATTTGCTAATAAAAAGGTCCAGAAATTCGTCAATAGAATAGTCAAGAAATAAAAAACAATACTCTAGTTCAGAGACTAGCCAAAAGGAACAGTGGAGATAATATTTAAAATAACAGTCAGAGTTTAGATAATATGAACTAGTCTTGAAACTAATTAATTGAATCATCCAGAGACTGTTTAAAAGATTACTCCAGCTACAAGTCAATAGACTCGTCAAATATCAATAAAGACTAGTCAATAGTCAAGTCTACTAAACAATGTAGTAAATAGCTGAAAGACAAGTCGAAAGACTACTCAAGAAGCTTACCAAAATACTAGTCTAGATACTAGTCAGTAGAATAGTCTAGACACTAGCTAATAAACTAGTCTAGACACTAGTCAGTAGACTACATACAGGATAGTCGGTAGACTACATAAATTCTAGTCACTAAACTAGTATGGAAACTTAATCTTAATACTAGTCAGAAACTAATCAGTAGACTTGTATAGAGACTAGTTAGTAGACTGGTGTAGAGACTAGTATTAAGACTAGTCAGTAGACCATTGTAGAGACTAGACAAGTTGAAAGTCTAGTATAGAGACTAGACAGTAGACTATTGTAGAGACTAGACAAGTCGAAAGTCTAGTATAGAGACTAGTCAGTAGACTAGTATAGAGATTAGTCAGTAGACTAGTGTAGAGACAAGACAAAAGACTACTCAAGAGTCATGCCAAAAGACTGGTGAAGACACTCAGTAGACTAGTCCAGACAATAGCAAGTGAAATAGCCCAGACGCTAGTCAGTTGACTAGTCCAGACACTAACCAGAAGACTGCTTAGTATGAAGACTAGTCAGTAGGCTTGTATAGAGACAAGTATTTAGACTATTCAGTAGACTAGAATAGAGACTAGTCAGTAGACTAGAATGAAGACTAGTCAATAGACTAGTATAGAGACTAATTAATAGACTATTATAGAGACTAGTCAGTAGACTAGTATAGAAACTACGCGGTATAAAAATAATCTATAGAATAACTGATATACAATAGAATAGTGTAGAGGGACTAGTACTAGTTTATTGACTAGTTATTAACTAGACACTAGTTGGTAGAATATAATAAAGACTACTCCATCGATTTATCAACAGACTAGTCCATAGACTATTCGATAGACTAGTCAGTAGAACAGTATTCAACTTAGTCAATAAACTTGTCGCTAGTACAGGGTCTATCCGTTATAATAGTCTAGAATATAGTTAATACAGTATTCTAGAGATTTTTCGACAGACTAGTGTATACACTATCCAGTAGATTAGTCAGTAGATTGGAGAGTTCACTACTACAAAGACTAATCAATAGACTAATTGAGATAACATAACAGTTCATAGAGTATTCAATAGACTGGTCCCAAGAGTAGTCAGTGGTTAGTAAAAAGATGAAAGAGGTTTGTAAATAGACTAATCATAAACAAATGCACAGACAAGTCTATATAGAAGGCGATTCAATAGTCCAGTCCATAGACTATTCAATTTACTAGTCAATAATGTAATGGATACTGAGGGTCCTTTTTATCTAGTGTTTTTTTTTAAATGTCCTTTCTTTTACACAGACTTATTGAGTAATTTATTTATACTTGTATTACCACAACGTATTTTTTGAGACTAATTAGCAAAAACAGTTCTTTATAAAAAAGCAAAATATTTCACTCAAATGTATCTTCAAATAAACAACATAATAAATTGAATTAAATTATATAAAAAATGGAAAAACCGAAGGCAAATAAAAAACTGTCACCATGGAGCTATTAATCGGACATTGGCTGATGAATATAAGAGAAAAAAAAATTGGAAAAAAATATAAACTAAAAAAAAACATGAAGAAAACAATAATTGACACCACAAAACATGTTGTTGACTAAAAAGTAATTTGTTTGCTACACATAATACAAAAAATAAACATATTTCACTATAGAAAATATCATAACATCAATATAATGCAACTCTCTCTGGTCACCAGATATATTATTTGGCTAGTCGATGCTTAAAACCAACTAAAAAAAAAACAAAACACTTAGATAAACTCTGGAGCCAAAGCAACCCACCAAAAAAAAGAACTAAAAAAACCTAGGAAAATAAATTGTTGTGAAGATAAACTACTACGAAATGATGTTTCATCAAAAATTTCAACGAACCACAAACGTATAACACTTTTTTCCCTTTTTGCTAGTTGCCATCGGTCTGCAGTTGTCTGTCCATAAAATGTCAAATGATACTTGTATGTTAAATTATCAAAGCGACAGTGGCTATTTGAAGAATTTGTTATTTACAAAATTCATATTGTAACTTTAGAAAAAAATTGAAAACAAAAATTGCTAAAAAATTTTATGAAACAAAAGTATTACATCCGTTTGGCAACCATTTTTAATATGTGACTAGGGAAAAACATCAAGTAGGAAGTAGTAATGTTTGTTTGATTTTTTTTATGTTCAATAATATCTATATACTTTGTCAAACATCCCAAAGGAAGTGTCACTTTAGTAGGGATTAGAAAAATGAAAAAAATAAATCTAAACTACTAGTTATTAATTGTAGTTATTTGGCAAAGCGCAATGTTCATTTAAAAAGTGTTTTCAGACAAAGTATATAGGAAGTCAGTACACTGTCTGACTATAGAAATGTTGGGATTTTCCGCCTTCAAATTTTCCAGATAAGGATGCACTAGTTCAACCATATTAAATAAATGATAACCAATAGAATAGACTATAGACTAGACTATAGACTAGACTATAGACTAGACTAAAGACTAGACTATAGACTAGACTATAGACTAGACTATAGACTAGACTATAGACTAGACTATAGACTAGACTATAGACTAGACTATAGACTAGACTATAGACTAGACTATAGACTAGACTATAGACTAGACTATAGACTAGACTATAGACTAGACTATAGACTAGACTATAGACGAGACTATACACTTAACTATAGAATAGACAATAGACTAAATTATGGACTATACTATAGACTAGACTATAGGGTAGTCTTTAGATTAGACTATAGACTAGACTATAGACTAGACTATAGACTAGACTATAGACTAGACTATAGACTAGACTATAGACTAGACTATAGACTAGACTATAGACTAGA
>NC_060954.1:46533792-46538602 GCF_022045245.1 Lucilia cuprina
AGTTCAGTTCTAGTTCAGTTCTAGTTCAGTTCTAGTTCAGTTCTAGTTCAGTTCTAGTTCAGTTCTAGTTCAGTTCTAGTTTACTTTTAGTTCAGTTCTAGTTCAGTTATTATTCAGTTCTATTTCAGTTCCAGTTCAGTTCTTGTTCAGTTCTAGTTCTGTTCTACTTCAGTTCTAGTACAGTTCTATTGCTAAGTCCAGTATTTACTTACTTCTAGTAATGATGTTTTTACTACTGCATTATCAAAGTAAAGTAAATGTTGCAAAATCTTAAGGGCATTATCGGCTATTGATTTTTCAATTGTACACAAAACTCTTAACATGAAAAATAGCATACAAAATTAGAAGAGTCAAAATAAATTTGCTATGCTCTACTTTTACTATTCAGCATTTCTGCACATGAACTTCCAAATACGGGTAAACTCAAAATCACTTAGAAAAATAATAGAAAATTGCTTAATAACGAACAAAAAGAGGGCAATTATTATTCTTTACTTTCAACTGGTTTGGAAATTCAAATAAAACGTTCTCATTCTTTTCATCTGTCAACAGGATTGTATTGTACTTATTGGCATTAGTTATTTGGAAATAGAAGTGTATGTGTGTATGGATGGATATTGTTGTCATCTGATGTGATGATTGTTTAAAGAATTTTTTGCATAAAATGAAAACGAGAATGATTTTTATAGAAGAAGAAAATATAATAGAAGTTAAAGATTAGAAATGTACTCCTCTGTATTGATATGTTTGTGTGTGTTAACATTGGTCACAGCTGTGTGTGTGTTTTTTTTCTTATTGTAATAAACAAATATTTACCCTTAAAAATGGTTATATTTATTTAATAATACCCTTAAAAGGTTTTATACTTTGGTTTTATTATTTGCATATTTATTTATTAAATAAATTTTTTATGAGTTTACCCTACAAGCTAACCAAGTTGATATTGGATTACAAATGGATGTTATTGACTAACGAAATTTAATCTATAATGCAAATTCTCATTATTAAGACTTCACCAGAAAGTCGTACTACAGTTTAATTGAAAATATTTAGGGTGGGTCCATCTTTAATTAAAATCTTATCTAATTCGGAAATCTTTTTAACTGCTCTAAGGCCACATTTTGTCGGTCATGTCCCATAACAATTTCTTATTTAGTTTTTCTATTCAATTTCTTCTATTATTCTAAAACACATTGTGATCATCATCATCATCAATTTTCATCTAACTTTACATGTAAATTGATTTTTTTGATGCTCGATTTTCCATACAATGGGTATCAAAGTCAAAATGTAAAAAAAAGGAAAAAAATAAAACAAACTATACCAAACAGTACCATGTATCTACTAGCAAAATCTCTATAGAAATCTATTGTCCCTTTTAACATCCCCTTCAAACAAAATCAAAAAGGAGAAAAAAATTATAATCAAACTCAAATTCAAATCCATATACAAATAGATAGGATTTCAATTAATGCATGATATGAAGGTTTGTTTTTTTGTTGCAGGAAGTATTTATGAGATATTTGTATAGAATTTTCTATGTTGAGTAAGAACCTTGCAGTTTGGAGAGTTTGCCTCAGAGTAAACCATGATTATTAAACACGATTTGTGACATTTTTTTCTAGTTGATTCCAGTTCAGTTCTAGTTCAGTTACAGTTCAGTTGTAGTTCAGTTCTAGTTCAGTTCTAGTTCAGTTCAGTTCTAGTTCAGTTCAAGTTCAGTTCTAGTTCAGTTCTAGTTCAGTTCTAGTTCAGTTCTAGTTCAGTTCTAGTTCAGTTCTAGTTCAGTTCTAGTTCAGTTCTAGTTCAGTTCTAGTTCAGTTCTAGTTCAGTTCTAGTTCAGTTCTAGTTCAGTTCTAGTTCAGTTCTAGTTCAGTTCTAGTTCAGTTCTAGTTCAGTGCTAGTTCAGTTCTTCCGCTCAGTTGATCAATTATATATAATATTTTTAAATAATTAAAAGGGATTAAGTCCTTCAAAAACTGTTGGGTATGACCGAATAAAATTGTATGCTATAAATTAATTGTGTTGGTTTATTTAATTCTTTTTATCTTCCAAGCAAATATATTGATTGCAATCTTTTAGTATTTTTTCATTGAGAATTTTAAATATTAACAAACTATATATTTACATTTTGGAATAATCTATTGCACCACTATACAATTATTGCAATGTCATTTATGAACAACTCTCATATTTCCAATATCTTATTAGAAAAATGGGTAAGGGGATCAAAGAATTTATTTGTTTATTTTTATATTATGTATTTAATATTAAATGAAATTTAATGAAACATGTAAATTTTTGTTCTTATTCATTTTTGGACAAATGTTACAACAAAGGTCACAACATCATGCTCACGTAAATAGGAATTTGTTTTTGAACTTTTATATATTTTGAATACATATGTATACAAAAGAATTTTACATACATGTCTACATACAGCATTATTTTGCTTTAAATAATTGATAAATCTTATGTAAACATGTCAGCATGTATCATGTTTTTTTTATTTAAATAAATGTGGGGTTCAATATCCTTAAATTTAGCAGCAAAAAAAGTAAAAACAAAAAAGGGGAAAAAAGGAAAACTGTAGAAAAACAAACAGTCTGTTTTAATGAAAATGTAAATATTGTTAAAACAAATGTTTAAATGAAAGTTTACTTTACAGGCTAATCAATCAACTGAAATATGAGAGTTTTGATATGGAAATATATGGAATGATCAGGACTATATAAATATATCATAGTCTACATGGAGTTGGATATATTATTTTCAAAATCAGACATACATGTTTTAATCGAGATTTTTTTCTATGGATGTTTTTTACAATATTTCTATCTTAAAGTTTTTGCATATTCGCGCCAACCTAATGATTTACTCCTTTTTACATTGTATTGACTTTTTTGTAGTGCAAGTCGAATATAAAGAAAATATTTAACTTTGTAAAGTTAATAAACAACTTGCTAGTTAGTTGTTAGTTTGTTTAGTTATTGTTTAAACATAATTAAGTATTTAGATGAAAACGTAGACACGCAATTTCTGTTTGCGTAACAAGGTGAAACTCCTACTTGCGTAGAAAATTTTATAGTAAATAAAAAGCTGTGCAAGACCGATCAACAGATAATCTACACCAATTATTATCAGAAAATATAGTTAAGCCTCGTATTACTGAACTGAACTAGAACTGAACTAGAACTGAACTAGAACTGAACTAGAACTGAACTAGAACTGAACTAGAACTGAACTAGAACTGAACTAGAACTGAACTAGAACTGAACTAGAACTGAACTAGAACTGAACTAGAACTGAACTAGAACTGAACTAGAACTGAACTAGAACTGAACTAGAACTAGATCTGAACTAGAACTGTACAAGAACTGAACTAGAACTTGGAAAACATTTAAGATTATAGAACTTGTTTCATCTCTAATTGAAAATCAAATAAAAATGATCATGTCAACGTTATAATGAATCAATTTTCACACAACTTTATAAATGTTAAAGTACTTTGCGGCATAAGTGTTATTTGTCAAAATTTCATAATCATAAACAACTAACATATAAAAGATAAGATTACTAATTTGAATAAATATTTAAGAAAAAATGAGAAAGATTAAAAAAATTATATTAAAAAATCTTGTTGAAACGCCTTTTTATTTGATGATAATACTTCGAAAGTTACATGACTATCAAACTGTTTAATGTTTAGAAAACTAATTATATTATAATTAGTTTTTTTAAGAATATTTTAAAATATGACGTTAACTGACAATGCATGTGCTGCTACGATAGTTTCTATTTACACTAAAACTATAAGAACAAAGGAATAGACTATCAAATGTTCACTCTTGTGAACAAATGGGAAAATAATTTTTTTAAAATATTGTTAAGTTAAAAATTTATTCTCATTTAACAATTTTATCGCAAAAGTAAACAGTAATGGAAATAATTATATTACATAGAGTATGAAAACAGGGGAACATAACAATATTTAAACTCTAGCATATTTATAGGAGTTAGAAAACTAGAATTTCTAAAGTCTACTTTTTTTGGGTTACCCTGCTCTTAACAATAGACAGTAATATGAACAAATAACTACATACGTGTGTATATATATACCTAAATAGCTGAATAGTAACTTTAAAACAATAACTAAGTATATGTAAAAGTTTGCCTGTACTCCTCTTATTGTCTTATTTAGTTGTTATCAAAATAGTAAATATTTAAATGTAAATTTCCTTACATTAAATAATAAAATTCTCATCAATTTTAACCTAAACACACACTACATACTAAGAAAAAGACACTTTAGCTGAAAACAATTTAAAAAGTGTGTTGCTTAAGTTTTTAAATGATAGAACGAAAAATAACAGCAGCTTTTAGGCATTAAGTTCAAATCATTTTCCATGAGTGAATAAATTTTCCTTCATATACTAAATGAGTTTGAGTAGCAGCCAAAAACAAATGTTGGCAAAAAAGAAAAAAATATATAAACTAAATAAGCAAACGACAAAGTATTCATTTGGAAAGGAATTGTGACAAAAAAGATAAATTATTTATGCATTAATTCCCCTAAGAACGTGCCGAACAAATGTGATAGAAATGGGTTGCCACAGGAAAAGTTCGTAAAAAATAAAAACTAAACAAGAACTAAAACTGAGCTAGAACTGAACTTGAACTGAACTAGAACTGAACTAGAACTAGAACTGAACTAGAACTGAACTAGAACTGAAATAGAACTGAACTAGAACTAGAACTGAACTAGAACTGAACTAGAACTAAACTAGAACTAGAACTGAACTAGAACTGA
>NC_060954.1:46538702-46540461 GCF_022045245.1 Lucilia cuprina
ACTAGAACTGAACTAGAACTGAACTAGAACTGAACTTGAACTGAACCAGAGCTGAACTAGAACTAGAACTGAACTAAACTTGAACTGATCTAGAACTGTACTAGAACTAAACTAGAACTGATCAAATTCATACTTCACGTTGATAATTTTTGCAGTTGGCAATCCTTTCATTTCTTATTTTATATTAAATTTTTATAAAATTACATTCATACACGTTTAAACCTTTGCCGTTTGTAACTTTTTTATCCCAGTTGTAGAAAACAATAGCAAAACAAATCCTTTGAATGTATTTTTTATAAATTCAATTCTAATATGAGTGTATACAAACACTCATACAATTATTAACTCAAACTCTTGCACACATTAGAGAATTTTCGAAAACTTTCACTATTTTCCAACACACTTTTTTGCACAAGAAAAATATTATACGCTTCACCTCACCGGGAATTAAATTTTATGCATCATCTTTTTTTGAATATTTTAAATCTGTAAATACGCTCTGTCTATGTAAGAACCCCCAAAACCCATTTAAGAACCCAGCAGTTTTATAGAATGTATAAGGCTATATCCTTGTTTAAATAACAATTCCCTGCAAAAGTTGTAATTGAAAAGGACAACTTGGGGATGGCATTATATAACACTGTTTCAGGAAAATCGTGGCACAGAATTGCTGGGAATAGTACACGAACATGAACAGCTACAACATAAACATTATTATTGTAAACTGAGATTACAGTAGCTTGCATATATTAACTCAAGTAGTCAGTCTATTGTTGTTATTATTGCTGCTGTTGCTGTTCTTGTAAGTATTATACGAGTCTTTTATGAAGGAAACAGGAAAATGTATTATTTACCCTCAAAAATTACTTGGCATTATTATCATACTCATACTCATCCTTATCGTTGTCATCTTTAGCATTGTAGTCATTGTTGTCGTTGTCCTCATCACCATCATCTACATCATGCTTCATCAACACTAAAAATGGCAAAAGGATAGATTGCTATATGTTTGTAGTTGTAGCTTGAAGAAGTGGTTAGGGTGGGATTTGATACTATAGTGTTACTCTTAAAAAAAGTGTCAGACATGTATTTACCTTTCTTTAACTTTATTGCTGCTATAGCTTTTGATAGCTCTTAAGTATATTTTACTCAAATTCACTGGAGAGTATTTTATTTGGCTTTTTTGTGAGTGTTGTTAGTATTGTTGTTGTGTTTGGGTTATTATATTAACCAAAATTGCGTGTTATAACTAGCAATTGTTTTAATTTACCGACTCTTTTTTTTTGTTTTGATAACCTTAATGCCCTACAGTTGGGTGTGATGACATTTTAGCACTTAGTTAAGGGTAAGAACATTTAATATTCAATATTACTTTTATATCACACCACCACATCTAAACTTGAATAAAACTGAAACAGAAGTAGAAACAGAACAGAACTAGAATAGAACTGGAACTTAACTAGAACTGAAAGAACAGAACTAGAACAGAACAAAAACTGAACTAGAACAGAACTAGAACTGAACTAGAACTGAACTAGAACTGAACTAGAACTGAACTAGAACTGAACTTGAACAGAACTAGAACAGAACGAGAACAGAACGAGAACAGAACTAGAACAGAACTAGAACAGAACTGGAACAGAACTAGAACCAGAACTAGAACAGAACTAGAACAGAACTAGAACAGAACTAGAACAGAACTAGAACAGAACTAGAACAGAACTAGAACAGAACTAGAACAGAATTAGAACAGAACTAG
>NC_060954.1:46540561-46541982 GCF_022045245.1 Lucilia cuprina
TCCTATTATCCTTGTTATGTTATTTTACAGCAAATATTTCATTATAAACTGTTTTCAACATTACTCAACTTAATTAAGACGGATGACAATGATTCAAAACATCACAACATCACACAGCGTTGGCAACATCAACACACCATTATCAATTTGTTTGAACGTTGATTTCTAACAATAACTAATACTTCCTTCTTTCACTTTCCCTATCTGTGTCTCTTTTAACAAATTTTTGTTTATAATTTTTCCTGTCTGTAAAGTTCAACAACAAATTATTTCAACTCTGTTATGAAACAAAATAAAGGATACTTTAACAAAAAACACAAATAAAGGATATTGTGTATATGTTGTAAGTTTGTTTTCTTCTTTCCTAAAAATATTCATGTCTGTTTTTTTTGTTTTGGTTTCTTTTATTTTTAGATTTCTTTACGATAAGAAAAATAATAAAATTGAAAACTTTATATCTTTGAATCTTTTTCTTGCACTACAAGTCAAGCTGATTCTCAGGAAATAAATTATATTTAAGTACGAAAATCTTGTATGGCTTAAATTGTTATGAAATATTTATTCTTTATGATTTTGGTATAGGGGGTGTTAGAGGAGAAAAATCTTGACATTAAGACAATGTTTTCAAGATAAAAAAACCTTATAAGAAAGTTATTGGCTAATGGTTAAAGTTATTGTATGAACAAATTGATTAAGTTAGCTTAAAGTGCGTTGTTGGAATATATTTATAAAGTACTGAAAAAATCGGTCTAATAAGTACAAAGTACACCGATATATCTCTTGAATGCAGTCACAAGAGAATGGACTATGCCTTTTTCAGTTTTGTATTGTCTTAAACTGAAAAGTATTTTTGAACTTCACTAATATTTTCCAGCTTCTGTAGATGTTTATATTGGTTTAGACACATCTTCACTGCAACATTGTAGCCACACAATTCGTCTGTGTTCGAATGGCCATGGAACATTGTTTTTTGTTTAACAGTGAATTATTTCATTACCGGACTTTAATATAATTAGAAGAAAACGTAGATGTTTATAGACAATAGATGAGTATATAGCCTACGTTAGGTTTTAACAATATTTCTACGAAAATCGTTTTCCCCATGGTTTCGTCGGGGGTTTTGTTTTATATTTATAAATTCTTTAACTTAATTTCAAGTCTGTTTAATGGTATTTTCTTGTTTACGCATCCATATAATACAAAAAGTATAACAATAGTAAAAATAACAACATTTATTTAATTTTGTATTTATATTTGAAAATACTTCGACTAAAATAAGAATATATTAGGGTGTTACGATCAGTTCTATCTTCGTTCTAGTTCAGTTCTTGTTCACTTCTAGTTCAGTTCTAGTTCAGTTCTAGTTCAGTTCTAGTTCAGTTCTAGTTCAGTTCTAGTTCAGTTCTAGTTCAGTTCTAGTT
>NC_060954.1:46542082-46544175 GCF_022045245.1 Lucilia cuprina
TCTGTTCTAGTTCTGTTCTAGTTCTGTTCTAGTTCTGTTCTAGTTCTGTTCTAGTTCTGTTCTAGTTTTGTTCTAGTTCTGTTCTAGTTTTGTTCTAGTTCTGTTCTAATTCTGTTCTAGTTCTAGTTCCGTTCTAGTTCTGTTCTAGTTCTGTTCTGTTCTAGTTCTGTTCTAGTTCTGTTCTAGTTCTAGTTCTGTTCTAGTTCTGTTCTGTTCTAGTTCTGTTCTAGTTCTGTTCTAGTTCTGTTCTAGTTCTGTTCTAGTTCTAGTTCTAGTTCTGTTCTAGTTCTGTTCTAGTTCTGTTCTGTTCTAGTTCTGTTCTAGTTCTGTTCTAGTTCTGTTCTAGTTCTGTTCTAGTTCTGTTCTAGTTCTGTTCTAGTTCTGTTCCAGTTCTGTTCTAGTTCTGTTCTAGTTCTGTTCTAGTTCTGTTCTAGTTATGTTCTAATTATGTTCTAGTTATGTTCTAGTTCTGTTCTAGTTCTGTTCTAGTTCTGTTCTAGTTCTGTTCTAGTTCTGTTCTAGTTCTGTTCTAGTTATGTTCTAGTTCTATTCTCGTTCTGTACTAGTTCTAGTTCTGTTTTAGTTCTGTTCTTGTTCTGATCTAGTTCTGTTAGACCATAGACATAGACTTTGTTAGTTAGTTATATTTTTTTTCGACTTTTAACATAGAACTTCAAATATTTCGAATAATAATTCGGAATGGCAGATGTAGAGTATAGCACGTTCAATATTGCCGAAATGAGTTCTTTTTGTCTAGGAATTGGTATATAGCCAACACATTAAACACACCCAAACTTAACTAAAATAACTATAAAATTATATGAACAGGAAATTCAGGGCTTTTTCGGTAACAAAATGCAATAAATACAATTAATTTAGCGAGTAAAAATAAGAGGCCAACAAGTAAATTTTGAAATTTTCCAGAAAATATTTAAAACCTAAAAGAAAAAGTTAAAACAAAAACTGCGTCACATTTTAAGCGTTACTAATTAAACATAAAACCTCAATTGGAATTGCGTGAGGTATTTATTAATAAACCCTTAAAAAAGGAACACACAATGCATAAAACGAACGAAATGATTTTATGACACAAACAAAAGAACAGCCACGAAAAAAAGGGATCAAATATAGAATAAAAAACCCTGTCTAAATATCAAATCTAAATACAAACGACAATAGCAACAAAAGTACCAAAGCCAAATAACAAAAAACTGAAATAAAAAGGTATGACAACAAATATTTTAATAAGCATAAAGGACAACATCTCTTAGATGCGTGCGTATGTAACCAACCACAACATACAAAAATTTTGCCACCCCTTTTAGAAGAATGTCTACTGGGGTTTTCAGCCACAAAATACATTTGAACAGACAAACAAAGAAAACGGCAACATACAAGACTTTAAGTCATTCAAACGTAAATTTTCACTATCAGCATCATAATTTGAAACCGCAACAAATTGTTAAATTACGACAGTCAGTCGTAGTGGTGGTAGCTATCGGTATTTATTACATTTTACATAGAAACTTACAAACATACGCAAATAAATATTTCTCAGAAATACAAACATTCTCATTTCTGTGAGTATGTGTTTAATCCCTTTTTCCTGAGATTTTAATTTGAAACATTTCCCGACCACAGGTTTTTTTATTTGTTTCTAATTTAATATTACACATACATATAACCTTGTGGTATTAAATTGTGTGAGATATAATATAAATAAATGTAAATTAAACGGAAGGATTTGTCGCAGTGGTAAGGTAAGATGCTGGAAATGATAGTATTGTAGTGTAGTCAAATATGCTTCATACTTACTCCAAATTACCTTATAAAATCCAAAAACACATTACAACAAATTTTTGATTTTATATTTCAAGTTCAGCTCTAGTTCTGTTCTGTTCCAGTTAAGTTCTAGTTCTGTTCTAGTTCAGTATTAGTTTTGTTCTAGTTCTGTTCTAGTTCTGTTCTAATTCTGTTCTAGTTCCGTTCTAGTTCCGTTCTAGTTCTGTTCTAGTTCTGTTCTAGTTCTAGTTCTGTTCTAGTTCTGTTCTAGTTCTGTTCTAGTTCTGTTCTAGTTCTGTTCTAGTTCTGTT
>NC_060954.1:46544275-46547120 GCF_022045245.1 Lucilia cuprina
ACTTTATAACTTTATAACTTTATAACTTTATAACTTTATAACTTTATAACTTTATAACTTTATAACTTTATAACTTTATAACTTTATAATTTTATAACTTTATAACTTAGTGAAGTTTAAAGCCATCAACTAATTCATAAGAGGAACATATAAAATACATTTTTCTACGTTAAGCTCTTTTGCAATTACAGTCAAATTGTAATTATTAAATTTCAATCTTGTTTAAAAGTTAAATGTTGTAGAAACATTCGCATTACAAATTGTAATTAATCGATATATGTATGTATGTCCTGTAAGGGGATAACATGGACATTTACTCAACACTTCAAGAAATTGCAAGAAACATCGTCTGTCGAGGTCAAACAAGTAAACTTTGAGGAAAAAAAAAATGATTTTACTGCATTATAACTGCAGTCTCGAGGAGTAAAACTATTTCATATATCGAAATTAAACCTTTTTTAAAACATTAAAAAAGTTGTTAAATTTAACTTCGAATCTGTTATGTTTTCGACAATTCTCTTTAAATGTACATATATGTATGTACATTTTTCTAGTTTAAATCCCTCTATAAATTTCTTTTAACTTAAACCACATAATCAAATTCACTTTAGTCTGGTTAGTATTTAGAGATTTAATTTGTTTTTTTTTTTTATTATTTTATACCACCCTATATTGACCTTCCACGTTTACAAATATTTTGAAAGATTTCTAAAAGGAAAGAAATCCTTTTCCTGATTGCATTTTAATTTGGTTCTAAGTAATTTTCAAGTTCATAAATTACCTCATATTTTGTGTTGCAAGCACTAACTATGTATTTTCAATGTGTAAATTTGGTTTATGGTCCTTCCTTTTCAATTCGTTAGCTTCAATGTGTTTTTATTTTAATTTTTTCAGTTCTTTTTATTTGGGTATTTATATGTTTGTGTTTTAAACTCACCCCAAAATAACTTTCATTATTTTATAGTTAGTTAACCTTACTTACAGAAATGTATTCTTTTTTATTTTTGCTCTGATTTCCACAGCTTTTGTTTTCAACTTTTCTCTATTTTTTTTTTTTGGAACGAACGAAAGTGAATGCAATTGTGCTTGCAGCTTTGGGTAAATGTATCCAAGTACAATTTTTCTTTCAATTTTTTTTTGTCGATTTTGTTGAACTAAAAATGCTTTTTTATGCGCCAGAAGAAAAGGAATTGCAGCAAAAAACCAGTAAAAGGGAGAAACAAAATGTACTTGAATGGCGGCAAAAAAGGATATCCGTTTTATTTTATACCATTTTTGTACTCGTTGTTTAAGTGTGTGTGTGTAAGAGTGTAAAATGTTTAAAATACTAAATAAAGCAAAAACAAATACTATTTTAGAAAAAAATATTTCCTTCAATAAACAACAAGCAAATTATAATGAATCCATGAAACATACATGGCTCAATGGTTCACTGCAACTACATAGTTGTTGGTTCTATGATGAATAAATGAATGAATGGGTTGAATGATGTGAATAAAATAAGAATAAATGCATGCAGTTAAATGTTGCTGCAGTATGTCAAATTTGCCTCAGGGCAAAATTTGTTTTGTAATAATGTCTGAATCTACAAATGCTTTTTTCTTATAAAAGTGTGACTGAGGAAGAGAAATGTTTGAATTTGTTTGTGCCCTACAAAATTCTGGTAATACGTTTTTTTTCTTTGTCTAAGCGATCGCTAATGAACTAGAACTGGACTAGAACTGAACTAGAACTGAACTAGAACTGAACTAGAACTGAACTAGAACTGAACTATAACTGAACTATAACTGAACTATAACTGAACTAGAACTGAACTAGAACTGAACTAGAACTTAACTAGAACTGAACTAGAACTGAACTAGAACTGAACTAGAACTGAACTAGAACTGAACTAGAACTGAACTAGAACTGAACTAGAACTGAACTAGAACTGAACTAGAACTGAACTAGAACTGAACTAGAACTGAACTAGAACTTAACTAGTACTGAACTAGAACTGAACTAGAACTGAACTAGAACTGAATTAGAACTTAACTAGAACTGAACTAGAACTTAACTAAAACTGAACTAGAACTGAACTAGAACTGAACTAGAACTGAACTAGAACTGAACTAGAACTGAACTAGAACTGAACTAGAACTGAACTAGTACTGAACTAGAACTGAACTAGAACTGAACTAGAACTGAACTAGAACTAAACTAGAACTGAACTAGAACTGAACTAGAACTGAACTAGAACTGAACTAGAACTGAACTAGAACTGAACTAGAACTGAACTAGAACTGAACTAGAACTGAACTAGAACTGAACTAGAACTGAACTAGAACTGAACTAGAACTGAACTAGAACTGAACTAGAACTGAACTAGAACTGAACTAGAACTGAACTAGAACATAACTAGAACAAAAACTGAACTAGAACTGAACTAGAACAGCACTAGAACTGAACTAGAACTGAACTAGTACTGAACTAGAACTGAACTAGAACTGAACTAGAACTGAACTAGAACTGAACTAGAACTGAACTAGAACTGAACTAGAACTGAACTAGAACTGAACTAGAACTGAACTAGAACTGAACTAGAACTGAACTAGAACTGAACTAGAACTGAACTAGAACTGAACTAGAACTGAACTAGAACTGAACTAGAACTGAACTAGAACTGAACTAGAACTGAACTAGAACTGAACAAGAACTGAACTAGAACTGAACTACAACTGAACTACAACGGAACTACAACTGAACTACAACTGAACTAGAACTGAACTAGAACTGAACTAGAACTGAACTAGAATTGAACTAGAACTGAACTAGAACTGAACTAGAACTGAACTAGAACTGAACT
>NC_060954.1:46547220-46549137 GCF_022045245.1 Lucilia cuprina
GTTCAGTTCTAGTTCAGTTCTAGTTCAGTTCTAGTTCAGTTCTAGTTCAGTTCTAGTTCAGTTCTAGTTCAGTTGTAGTTCAGTTGTAGTTCAGTTGTAGTTCAGTTCGAGTTCAGTTCTAGTTCAGTTCTAGTTCTGTTTTAAAAAAGCATCGAAGATTGTTCGAAAAATTAAAATTGTGTTAAAATTCATCCATGGTCTCTGCTTTAAATGTGACAAAATACATACAGTAAAAGAAATCATGATTTGCTGCAAAAAATTTATGCTGACATGATACGCATAATTTAAATAATTTCGCATAATTTAAAACAACGCCATTTAAAGGCACAAGTTTGCACCGTAAAACTGGGTTTTGCAAAAAAAAAAAAAATGTGCAGAAAAATTTAACGAAACGAAACACGCGTTTCGTTAATAAATCACTAGCGCAAACACATGCGAGTTGAAAAAAAATAGTGAAAAATCTACATGATTGTTGATACAATGGAGAATAAGAGGTATTATTGTACTTAATGCAAATTATTGTTGCATTAAATTTTGAGTTGTGGAATCGTTTTTTTTTCGCATACTTTCATGATAACCATAAAAAATTACTTGATTTTTTTATAATAGGTATATTGCCATCACACAATGGAGATATGGAGCAATATAATTTGAGGAGAAGTGGTGGCATTAAATCTTATATCCTACAGTTTCGAGTAGAATACGGATATACTTATAGAAATATGTATATTTTATATTAAAAAACTGCAGGCCTATGGAAAACTGATGTTCTTTTGTAAATAATATACACTTTCTTTGAATATTCAAATTACTATACTACTTTATCACTATCGGCCTTATTAATGGTTTATAGAATTCACCTCAAATCCACATGGAAGTTAATATAATGACCCACATTAATGTGAAACCATTGAATGAAATCGCATAAATTCGATATGAATTGATTTTTATTTTGTATTCATTAAAAAACTTAATAAAAATGGCAAAAGTCAAAAGCTTATTTATCAGAGCATACAAAAATTTAAAATGTCATATAAAAGTGAAGGGAATTGATTGAAACACTTTAACAAAAACTTCAGCCGATTTAAGTATTAAACAAATATATGGAAAAATTATTAAAAAAACACAGGCCCAAACAAATATAATATAATAAAATATAGAGTGAAATTAAAATATTTAAATGCGTTTTAAAGAGGATTTAATTCCAAATACTCACACAAGTATTAACCAACAGAAAAAAACACATTTTAAGTATAAAAGGAAACTCCTGTTTCCGAATAGGGTTGGCAATACAGTTGATTAACAACATGCAAGGATGCATGTCATATGATATTTCATAGAATTTCTTTTTTTTTTCTCTTGTTTTTTTTTTTTTTTTGAATACTTAAATATGATGGATTGATTTACATTCATTAGAATTTATAAGAATGAGAACAATTCTCGAAAGCCATCATAAAGCATGTGTGGCTTTTCAATCATCAAGCAGATAATGCATGTCAGGAATTATGCAGGCGTTGACAATAATGTGACCAACTGAATTTTTAAGTTCGGGATTAAAACATACCTTTACGGATCAGCGAAAAAAATGTACTGTACTGTACTGTACTGACGTAGACTATTGAATTTTAGAATATAGTCAGGACTATTGACTATAGTCAGGACTATAGACTATAGTCAGGACTATAGACTATAGTCAGGACTATAGACTATAGTCGGGACTATAGACTATCGTCGCGACTATAGACTATCGTCGCGACTATAAATTATAGCCAGGATTATAGACTATAGTCGGGACTATAGACTACAGCTAGGACTATAGACTATAGTCGGGACTATAGACTATAGTCGGGACTATAGACTATAGTCGGGACTATAGACTATAGTCGGGACTATAGACTATAGTCGGGACTATAGACT
>NC_060954.1:46549237-46551053 GCF_022045245.1 Lucilia cuprina
AACTGAACTAGAACTGAACTAGAACTGAACTAGAACTGAACTAGAACTGAACTAGAACTGAACTAGAACTGAACTAGAACTGAACTAAAACTGAACTAGAACTGTACTTTAACTTATCTAGAATTAAACTAGACCATAATTAAAACTTAACTAGAATTCTACTAGAACTATTGGTAGTTGTCCACTGTGCCAACTATATGCACGTAGTAACCGAGTAAATTCTGTTCAAATGGTGGCATTATATGATGTTTTGCTTGACTGGTAACAATCTTTGCATAATACTGCATTAAGCTGCAGCACAATGCTGCATTACTTCTATTATAAATTTCTACATATTTATGCTTGGGTGTTGTATACTAACAAATGTATTTATATGCTCTGCAAGTGTTAGTTGTTCGTGTTAGTATGCAAGTGGTTAGACGCTTTTTTTTGTTTAGTCCTGTATTTTAAGAGATTTTGTGTGCGGAAGGAAGCATTAGAGTGAAAGGTGACCAAGTTTTTTTTTGTATTTTGTTATTTAACAAAAACAACAGTTTTTGCACTATTTTAACGCTGAAGCCATCCGTGGCGTAAATGAATGCATAACGAAAGAAAGAGGGAGAGTATGTATGAATGAATGACTGTAAAGCATTCGAGTTGAAATTTATAATGGATTCTTTTTTTTCATTTCTTTATGATGCTTTTGTTAAAACATTGTATGAAATTCATAGTATGAAAAGAAAACCAACAACAATTGTACACTTGATGTTGCATACACACCTACACATACATATATACAAGTTTATGAGTTTGTTGCAAGTGCAGTAAAACAAATACAAATAAACAAACTGAAAAAGAAAAACAAGCATCCATAGGAAATAAAATAAATGAAATACAACTAAAACAAAAATAAATAAAATTCTCCTGAGTACATTTCTAGATTAAATCTGTAAAAAAATTACAGTTGATTTTGTTGTTTATGTTGTTTGAGTAGACACACTCTCTCTCTCTCTCTCTTGATCTATCTGTATATTTTTACATACATTAATCTACTGCAAATCTGAAGGACGAGTTAACGTATAGAAACATTTTAAATTCATACACACAAACATGTGTAAGAATACGCACTTTTGGACAAATAATTAAGTGTAACTCACACTGTGTGAGCAACTTTTTTAATTTTTAAATGAATAAAATTTGTTTATTTTAAACACAAATCTAAAATAATTGAGAAATTTACAACAAATTTTTATTATTGCAAATTAAAAATGTACACCGAATTTTTGACACACATGTGTATTTACATTTGAAGTGCCTGTTCGAGTACAGTGTAAAAAACATTTTTTTTATTTTTATATATTCACATAGCTACAAAACTCTGTCCATCTGATTCTATAGATATAGACCTACATACAAATTACTTTTTTTAGCCTTTTCAAACAAACAAACAAATTATGAACATTACCAACTATTATTTACAAAACATAAGGAGAGCAAGGTTTACTTTTTTTCAAGTAAATACACTGTTTGAATTTGAATATAAAAGAAATTATGTTTGGAGTGATCAAAACTTTTCAAAAATACAAAATTTTTATTAAGTTCTAGTTTAGCTCTAATTCAGTTCTAGTACAGTTCTAGTTTAGTTCTAGTTCAGTTCTATTTTAGTTCTAGTTCAGCTCTAGTTCAGTTCTAGTTCAGTTCTAGTTGAGTTCTAGTTCAGTTCTAGTTCAGTTCAGTTCTAGTTCAGTTCTAGTTCACTTCTAGTTCAGTTCTAGTTTAGTTCTAGTTCAGTTCTAGTTCAGTTCTAGTTCAGTTCTAGTTCAGTTCTAGTTCAGTT
>NC_060954.1:46551153-46558267 GCF_022045245.1 Lucilia cuprina
TAAAGTTATAAAGTTATAAAGTTATAAAGTTATAAAGTTATAAAGTTATAAAGTTATAAAGTTATAAAGTTATAAAGTTATATAGTTATAAAGTTATAAAGTTATAAAACTATAAAATTGTAAAGAGAGGTGTGTCATAATGTCCAGTGACATAAAGTTTATGGACGTTAGACACACATAATTGAGTCATTGTGTCCATGGTCGTTATAAAAATTTCAAAAGTGTCATCTTGTTTATGAAAGACTGCCTATCAAGAACACTTTTTAAAGGAATCCAAAATTCAAAGGAAACCCAATTTAGTAGCATTTCTTTTCGGAATAAATGTCGGAAACAAATTTTTCAATACATTTCTGTTTTTTTAAGTGTCACAATATCGATGGTCATTATGACACTTTCTAGTGTGTCATTACATTCATTGACATTATGACACGTCACCGTTATAAAGTTCTCTTCAAATTAATACAAGAATTTGGAATGGAGTTGTCAGCCGATTTTCACATTTACTACATTCTGCACGAGCTAGGCATTAAATTCCTAAGTTTTAGTGATGGGTATTTACGATTCGTCACAGCCGAATAGGAAAAATCTTAATTTATGTTAAATCCCTCTCCCTCTCAATAGATTGTTTTTCTTTACTTTTAACAAAATTACAAAAATTTAAATCTACCTTTAATCAGTTGCTTACTAAACTTTTCATAATATCCCCCAAAAAAATTTCATGTCATCCTTTTCGAAGGATACACAAAGAATATGTATACAAATTATTTATTTGTTCTTTAGTGTTGTTGGTGTCTTGTCTTATTTTTTAAATCTATTATAATCTAATTACTGTTGCCATTTGTTATACTTTGAAAGGAGTAGAGTATTTTGTATAAAGAAGTGCGATTTAATAACAACAGACTAATTATATATTGTGACTCTAATTGTTTTATTTAAACAAAATGTCGTAGACAGACATGGAGATCGGGTACAATTACCACCATTTATATACACAGTTGTATGTTCTAGTATAATACAGAATCATGCAGTCATTCTGTTTAAGTACGAGAATATTTTGTTCTTAAAACAAGGATGCTCAAACAAGTTGCTTTTTTCACTTTTCATGTAAGAAAAGGGTGAATTTTGCAACCCAGTACACAATTCTGTGTCGGCAAACAACTTATTAACTTCTTATTTGTAAGTACCTTTTTAAGAACTTGTTAGTAAGCGATCGTGGTGAGTATCTGCTGCTCATATCATCACCATGTTAAAATGATGAATTAATATGTATTGTATACAATAATAATGGTCCTATAACCACCTAAAGGATACCAACCGGCTCAGAATCATTTTCTGAGTCGATTTAGCTATGTCCGTCCGTCCATGTAAACTTTATAATCAAACTACAGGTCGCAATTTTGATAATTCCATGAAATTTGGTACATGATCTTCTATTGTACCAAGTGACGAAGGCTATAATATCGGTCCATTATTTCACCAAGCCCCCATATAACTGAACCCCCGAATAGGGCTTGTAAAACTTATAATCAAACTACAGGTGCAATTTTGAAGATAATTCAATAAAATTTGGCACATGATCTTCTATGGTATTGTAGACTAAGACTATTGAAAATCGTTAACATCGGTACATTATTTCACCTGGCCCCCTTAGAACTGAACCCGGAGAATAGGGCTTTTTGGTTCATAATTATGTTTAATATACTCGTATGTCGACAAAAAGCTGCAAAACCAAGTTCTATAGTAGACTTGATGACCCTCATGAACTCTATAATTATAGGGCCTCATATGACCCTTGCCCCTATAAAAGTTCCCCTCTTCAAAATTTGACTTAAATGTCCACAGTTTTATTCAACATTAAATGACTTAAGTATACCTGAGGCAGGGTATAATTTAACTTAAATGTAACAGGTGTATTATATGGTCGGCCTCGACCTCCTACAATAATCGAAGTTTTTGCTGGGTACTTTTTATCTTATATAACACATTTACAAACTTTAAACGTTTCTTCATATTTCGTTTCATTTAAACCGAAATACATCCGCAAAAACGCACAAATTCTTATCTCTTAAATGTTATTTCTTAAATATATATATTTACAACGTGTAGTTGTAATACTTTAATTTAATTAAAACAACCACCCTTCTGGTAAATAATACAAATATACATACATATGGCTGTCTGTATGTATATCAAAAACTGACAAAACAGTATCATCTTAAGACTTACAATAATACTCATTCCAAAAACATAACAACAAATACTTGTTTGCTCCTTTGTTGGAAGTTATTGTTGTAAAACAATAGTAATTTTAACTTTTAAACATTATTGAAGGTTTTTCCATTCAACATAAATATGACAGATTCTATAGCAATTTTTTTAATAATACTTTAAATAAGTGAAAGATGTAAGTGTACAAACACTCTCTTTGTATGGACCGACACACTGACACATGTTTTGTGGGCCAGACAAGAGTAGCAGGAGAGTCTGATGGGTTTTCATAATAAACTTTAGTTTAGAATACTTATGTTATACAATTTAAATAATGAGCAAGATTTAAAAGATGATGATAATAGAAAAGAGCACAGGACTATAACGTATACATTAAACGTCACACATACTTATGTCCTAAGAAGGATCAGAAATGCTTAAGACTTAACATATATGTATACAACCATTTGTATTATTACATTACTATACTTACTCAGTTTAACCCATTCTGAACTGCGACACAAAAGCACGTCCGTAACAAAAAGTTTCGAAACATTATCAAGTCGGAGCTTTTCAAGTGCCTCAAAAAAAAGTGGATTCATAGACCCATTTGAAAATGTCAGAGTTCATTATTTGGTTAAACAGTTGATTATATGATTTGATTAAATTGAAGGTTGTACGATCAATAGTTTAGTGCAGCAGTAAGAACATCAACAAAAACGCGCTGGTCTGATCTAAAGACTCATGACTATCTTGGCCATTTAAAACTCTAGTAGTCTGTAATGGGTTAAGTGTGAAGTTTTGTTGGAAACGTTTAGTTGTTTTTCTCTTATAAACTTGTAAATTTTAATTATGGTTGAAATAGATAAACAATATGTGTGTATTGCGAACATTGTTTTAAAATGCGGGCAAACAAATTAGAAAAGTTTTAAGGCTGAATTTGAAACAATTAGACTGAGATTTGTCATGAAAATAAATGAGTTGATATGGCACATAATGTAAAATATTCAATTGTTAAGAAAAAATGGAACATTAAAAGAAATTTTAAATGTTATAAAATTATAAAGTAGTAAAGTAGTAAAGTTATAAAGTTATAAAGTTATAAAGTTATAAAGTTATAAAGTTATAAAGTTATAAAGTTATAAAGTTATAAAGTTATAAAGTTATAAAGTTATAAAGTTATAAAGTTATAAAGTTATAAAGTTATAAAGTTATAAAGTTATAAAGTTATAAAGTTATAAAGTTATAAAGTTATAAAGTTATAAAGTTATAAAGTTATAAAGTTATAAAGTTATAAAGTTATAAAGTTATAAAGTTATAAAGTTATAAAGTTATAAAGTTATAAAGTTATAAAGTTACATTTTCATTGTAATTTCAGTAATATAGGTAGTTTGCCTGTCTGTTTGTCTGTTTGTCTGTCTGTCTGTTTGTCTGTCTGTCTGTATGTCTCTCTGTCTGTCTGTCTGCCTGTCCCTCTCTGTGTGTGTTTGTTGAAATCAGTTTTTAGTGGATCCCAGATATCGGCGAGATCCAAATCTTCAATAATTCTGTTAGACATGCTTTCGAAAAAATCGCTATCGCTAAATCAGCAAAATCACTCCATAAATACCGGAAATATGAGAAAAAATTCGCGAAAACCTCTGAAAATTTCATAAAAATTGAGTTTTTTTCATGATCAGACAGAAATGGCAAAAAAAAACAGAAACAAAATACATGATCATACGGTAAATTTTGTTATTGTATGCATGTTTATAAAAACAAGGCAGAGCGATAGCAGGAGAGTAGAAGTAGCAGAGCGAAAGCAGCTAGAAACATGAATATAATTATGTGAAGCCTGGCTTAAGTAAGAAGCCATAAGAAGGAACTTTTTTGGTACTTTTTCGTTTTTTAAAAAGTACTTTTTAAAAATTTCTATAATATGGAACCTAGAAATATGAAATTAAATATGTAGATGACAACCCGTAAAAGGGATATTTTTGGTACTTTTTCATTTTTCAGAAGTTACTTTTTGAGTTTTGTATAATAATGAACCCTGAAAGATGAAATTAAATATGTAGAGCCCGTATTAGACGAGAACAAATCAGTGGGTATTCCTTGAAACTTTTTCTTTTTGCAAAAGGTATTTTTTCAGTTTTTTATAATATTGAACCTAGAAACATAAATTTTTGAATTTTTTTCTAATATTGAATCTAGAAGTATGAAATTAAGTATGTAGAGTCTGAATAAGGTAAGAACCCATAAAAAGGAACTTTTTGGTACTTTTTCGTTTTTTAAAGAGTACTTTTTGAACCCGTATTAGAAGAGAACAAATCAATGGGAATTTTTTGGTACTTTTTTGTTTTTCAAAAGGTACTCTTTTGAATTTTCTATTATATTGAATCTTGAAACGTGAATTTAAGCATGTTGAGCCCGAAATAAGTGATGTAAAAGAGGACGTTTTTGGTACTGATTGTTTTTTTTTTAACACACCATGGGGAAGGGTATATAGAACTCATTAATTGTTAAATTTTCTTTTAAATTTTCTTATTAAATTTTATTAAAGATTTAATTAAAAATTGTGAATATTTGTTTTTTGTAATTTTTGCTTTTTAATTTGTTTTATTTTCAATATCTAATTGATTTAATTGATTTTTTTCCTATAATTTCTGTTTTCATTTGAGTGCACAATTTTCATTAATATTTGATTTTATTGTTTTGTATTATTAAAAATTTTATTTAAATGTTTATTTTTTTGTTATTGGAATATATTTGAAAAATGCATTCCTTAATATTATGTTTGAAATTTATACATTTATATAATTATTCGTATAATTCATTTATTATTGGAAAATTTGAATAAAATGGTTTTAAACATTTTAATTTCATAAATTTCAAGAATTCTTTATAGAATAAATATTCACTTAAGTGTCTCTTGGTATACAAGAGTGTAGAAACCACACTGTGAGAATGTTGTGAGGATGTTGAATATTTTTGTGTTTTCTTCCTTTTTATGGAAATCGCCATATTTAGTGAACGATAACATATTACTCCTAAAAACCACATGCTGTTTTTAGTTTATTGATCGTTCATGTAGAAATATTTATTATTATTATTTCAAAATTGCATATAAAGTCCCTTTAATTTATACAAATGTATGTGTAATAAATATCAGAAATCTAGATTATTTATTTGAAAGAATGAAATCATAAGCAAAATTAAAAATATCCTTAATTTGATCCTTAGTGAGGATGTCTAAATGCTTCTTACAAATGCTTCAGAAACACACTTTGTTTAACATTGATTAATCTCCAAAATGGTAATATAATTGTTGATCAAAGTTTTAAGTTTAAATTCTTTTAAATTCCATTCTTACATTATAATTTATATAAACAACAAATAATATTATGAATTACTACTATCAATATAAATATTTGTTCATGCAGTTTTATTTATTTGAATAAACTTTTTGAAAAAAAAAAACATTTTTTTAAATCTAATTAGTATAAATTGATGGCATCATGTTGTATATTATTAAACACAATCGTACAACTACAAAAATTCAGGAGAGTAAATAAATTTAAGAATAGTTTTTCATAAAAAGTTAATAATTTTTTTTTAATTATTTTATAAACAATCTCTTTTATGTTTATTTTTCTTAACAATACCAATTAAATATTTCCTTTTCTTTTTTTTTTAGGAATGTCAATTTCAATTCAAAAATCGCCGCTGGAATTGTACAACAACTGATGATAATACCGTTTTTGGACCCATGACTGGTTTGGGTAAGTCTATCTATGGAAATGTTTAGTTTTAATAGATTGTTGTACTAAATTAAGAAAATTGAATTTTTTTTATTTAATCAATTTTAAACTATTTTAAACCCTAAACTAATTTTAAAATTACTTGTAAATTTTCAAATTTCCTTGACTTTTTGTTGTCATCATTACGGAATTTCATCATCACTTTTCCTTGTAGCAGCTTCTGTATGCACATCTTTTGTAATGACTAAAGTCAATTTGTTGTCTTAATAATAGGGGAGTTAAGGTTGCTAAAATCTCAAATCTATATTACAAATAATTCATAAGAAGATCAATAGGTTGGCCGGTTAACTGATCAACAGACTACTTAATAATCTAGTCTAATGACTCCATTTAGTCCATTAAGGACTTTTCAGCAGACTAGTCTCCTTATAATACCACAATACACTAGCCCATAAAAGAGTCAATAGGTTAGTTAATAGGCTTAATTAGTCATTAGTTGGCTAATTAATTGTTTAGTTAGTTGACAATTCAAAAAACTAGTAAGATGAACTAGTCAGTAGACTCGTCAGTAAGGAGGTCTAATTGACTAGTCAATAAACTAGAAAGCTACTACTTAGTTAGTAGATTAGTCCGTAGATAGTCAATAGAATTGACAATTGACTATTAAATTGACTAGACATTTGACTAGTCAAAAGACTAGACATTTGACTAGTCAATAGACTAGACATCTGACTAGTCAATAGACTAGACATCTGACTAGTCTATAGACTAGACATCTGACTAGTCAATAGACTAGACAGTTGACTAGTCAATAGACTAGACAGTTGACTAGTCAATAGACTAGACAGTTGACTAGTCAATAGACTAGACAGTTGACTAGTCAATAGACTAGACATCTGACTAGTCAATAGACTAGACATCTGACTAGTCTATAGACTAGACATCTGACTAGTCAATAGACTAGACAGTTGACTAGTCAATAGACTAGACAGTTGACTAGTCAATAGACTAGACAGTTGACTAGTCAACATACTAATCAAAAGTCTATAACTTTATAATTTATAACTTTATAACTTTATAACTTAATAACTTTATAACTTTATAACTTTATAACTTTATAACTTTATAACTTTATAACTTTATAACTTTATAACTTTATAACTTTA